>NC_056735.1:999545471-999602971 GCF_019279795.1 Protopterus annectens | reverse complement strand
TGAATTTTCTGTCTGGTGGCTAGACAAAGGGCTTGACTCCTAGAGGATATGCATAACTGTCACAAAAAAAAAAACTTAAAATTCAAATTAACGTACCTTGCTCTACTAAAGATTTTCATCCATACAGGAATGAGCTACCTGAATGATGAACACGGTTTGCCAGTTTTAATCTGAACTGACAGTGAGTTATTGCACAAGACTTGGGAGTAGAGGTCAAAAGGTTGGAATATATTCAAAACATAGCTGGAATGATGAGTGATTAATGGACAAAACTGCAAGGTATATGCATTATTACTAAAGTGGGACTGATACAGTTAAAATCTAATAGTGTTGTTTGTTATCTGCATCTATGCTGAGATTTTTGTATATTTTTAAAATAAACTTGTTTGCATTCAAAAACAAAAGCAAACTATTTGACAGAACATATTTACAAAGTAAAACTATTACCCCATTTCCGCCATTCCACTCATAGTCCATAAACATTTTTTTTTTACAGTGCACTACTTTAAACCACTCTTCACATCTTATCTTTTCACAATCCACACTGCTGAGTCTATATATCTGTCACTCATACCTCTCAACCTCTTAGAGCAAGAAATCTAGACAAAGCCATAAATAAAAGTGGGACAAAGGCCCACACATAGGGGCAATTTTTAAATATTGCTCTTACAGAAATGCTCATCCTGGTTCCCCTCTGATCACAACTTTCAGCAATGCAATCCTAACTTCCTGATTAATCCTTGTTTTACTGTGGAGTTTCTAGGCCCTGCAGTCTGTCTAGTACATTCAAGGAGCATGTAGCCATTTAACTCTCCTTGGTTAAGGGGTTTTGCATGTGCCTGTTATCTCCCTTGCTTTTATCTTATCCAGTCTATGGTATAGCTGCTATTTCTTTGAATTTTTTCGCACCTAATATTTTTGAGAAGAAGCTGTTGAAATTTTTGTTGGCTAATTTTTGGGAGCGGGCTATATGCCACATGGGTTTCAGAAGCCTTGTGTTGAACAACTACCTGCTGCAATCTGATCCTTTGTTCCTATTCATGAATTTCTCTGCTTCCTTTGTAGATATCTCCATCCATGTTCTTTTTCCATTACTCCCCTCATTTGGGGGTTTCTAGATTGCATTTACTATGAAACATTTATGCTTTGTTATTCTACACTTCTTTTGGGCAGTGGAGTGGTGCAGCAGTTAGCATTGTCACCTCACAGCAAGAGGTTCCCTGGTTTGATTCTCACCTGTGGTGTCTTCTGTGCCGAGTCTGCATGTCCTTCCTGTGTTTGTATGGGTTTCCCCTGGGTGCTTACTCCCACATTACAAAGGCATGCAGCAGGTGGATTGCACAATCTAAATTGGCCCTAGGTGTGTGTGTGTGTGTGTGTGTGTGTGTGTGTGTGTGTGTGTGTGTGTGTGTGTGTGCACGTGTGAGTGTATGGTACGGATGAACTACTGCGGCAGGGCTAGCCACCTGGCAGTGTAAATTGGCTCTAGATGATTGTCACTGTTGAAGTGGCACCCTGACCCCATGTGCAAAGGTTGAGGATGGATGAATGGTTCTGCACTTATTTTGTAGGACAGGTAATATTTATACTTGGAGCAGCTGACCTTCAAACCTTTTTTTCATACATTCATGTCACAAAGGTAGAGGCGCTTTGGGTACCCTTCTGCCTTCCCTTTGTCCTCCATGCCCTTTTTACTTCCTTTTCCCTCCTTTCTTCTGCAATTAAGAGTATCCTCACCAAGATGATGCTTTTGTCAGGCTGTTGGGATCACACACTGCCCAATTCCTTATTTAATTTGCTGCTGACTTACCAGATTTCCCTTCACTGACCAGTTGTTATGCTGTTGGCCTTGCACTTTACATTGTATCTGGGCCACGACTATCTTATTGCTGTCTCACTACTGGACTGCTTTTAGGCTGATGCCTTTTAGTCAGTTCTCTGCTTAACTTCAGGATTCCCCTTTGTTATTGAGAACATCAGTCTCTGGAATACTACTTTTCCTTACATTAGGCTTCAGGCTGATTCTGTTTAGTCAAGTTGTTGGGGAGCTTATTGATCATGCCTTTTGATGGCTCTGTAAGCTTATTACATCACTGTTAAGGTCTTTTGTTAATTTCTTTGTATTTTGTCTGTTATTAAGCACAGTCTTCCTCGGGCAAGTTTTTCCCTAATATTTTCGTACTGTATATCCGTGTGATAAGCACATTTATCAGACTCTGGCAGTTAATAAAAATGTGAAGTGGATCTTGATCCTTGGACCCAGGTTCTTCTAGTCTTTTCCTGTCATATTTTTTATCAAGTGTCAGTACTGGTCCCCTTTTATCCTCGTGATACATTTGCAGGCAGATATCTCTAGTTTGGGTCTTAACAATGTTACTTTTCGAGTAAACCTTTGCAATGATCCACACAGCAAGTTATGGTTGGGATTTTGCCATAAATGCAGGAGAAGATGCACTGGTTGTATCACATACAAAAGTTATTTACTTACCATAATGATAGATATACAGGACCATGTCCATCTTCCGCTATGAAGCAACCCCCCCTTACTCCCTGTCATTTTGGTATTGTTTTGGAAATTGCATCAGAGAGTTATTTTCTCTCCATTTGTCCTTCCTCTCTTCTTTTAATGCGCTCCATCTTCCACAGGTGAACAGAGATCTGGAGAAGGATCTTATCACCCACAGAACTGTAGAAAAAGGGAGAAGGGGAGTTCAGTAGCATAGGAGTTTTAGGTGCTGAGCTGCATGAGTTCTGCCACCACTGAGTCCTAAAGGTACAAAAAGATGGACCTGGCCCTACACATCCTTTGTTGTAGTAAGCACCTAACTTGTTTTCATATGAGGTGCTTCATTTTTACAACAATTCAAATATAAAAGTATTTAGGTTCATAGGTTTGTACTAGGCTATTGACCATCAGGGTCTTTATAAGCCTAGCCATGCAACCCAACCCAGTTTTGTCCTGGAGTACACTGGATGTATATAAGGACAGGGTATGTTAGTATGGAGGTAGCTAAGAGTTATGTGGTGGGTATGACAGTTTGGGATTAGTTAACTTACTGTCTGCAACTGTCCAGGTCTATGTCAGATGATCAACTTTTTGGAAACTCAAAAAAAATATTGAAGAGACCATATGATCAAGTTTTCAAAAATTCAAACATAAAAAAAAAAAAAAAAAATACACAAAAATCTACCTTTTTATGTTTTTGCAAGGGGCAAGCCCACCTGCAATCCCCATGTACTCTGAGACTGCACTACAATGAGGAAAACCGTAAATTTCCTGATCCTCGCTGTACAGCGATCTCCATTCAAAAGTTTTGAGTTTTCAAAAACTCAATCATATGGTCTCAACCATATGGAGTTTGATTTTCTGAAAATGCAATCAACTGATAGGGGCCCATGTTAGTATGGAGGTAGCTAAAGGGTTATGTGGGGGGTATGACAGTTTGGGATTAGTTAACTTACTGTTAGCCTCTGTCCTTCAGAGACATGCGGCAGACCGGGGTGAATTTACAATTTCACATCTAATGATCAAGGTTTTGTTTGAAAAGGGTCAATGATCAACTTCACTTCGTGTGTATATGACAACTGTTCCATAGTACGGGGATCCTTTGAGACACATGTCAGCCTCTGCAGCATGTTTTATTTATATCACAGGCAAAGTTCACATCCCTGGTTCTAGTGTTCCTGGAGCTGTTTGTTTTGTGGATGTGCAAGAAGTCCATCAGAGCTGGGTCTGAGGATGCCTTATATAGCAAACAAAGACAACCTTTCAGTAATCTGTAAGAGACTGAGCAAAGAGTTAAGGTCTGTATAGAACAGGATATTCATACCCCGGATTCTCCTGGTGGGAAACCTTTGAAGGCATTCCAACTCTTGCAGATGCCTGGTTAGGTACATGCCAAAAGTGGACATTATACTCAATAATCGTTTTGATAAGGGCTGAATTGAATGATACTATATTTTTTCCTTGGACCTGGATGGCATGCCCATACTTATGAATTGGGCAACATAGAATGATTTTCTTACTATCTTGGCTAGGTCGAAGGCCACATTTACTATCAACATATGTTCCTAGTGCTCTCCCATGTTGGTGAGTACCAGATCTAGTTATGTTTGAGCCCCCTGGTTGGAGTGTGCACTATCTGATCCAGGGTGTTTGTGTTGATAAACTCCAGAAAACATTGTGCCTGTGCATTACAGGCAGTATACTTTTCCCAGTCTTTAAAGTCTCTCATGAATACAGTGCTTGGTTGAATGTTGAGCTCCTCCAGAATGTCCAGGTACAAGTTGCGAGCTCTGCTGATCATACAGGGTAACCTGTAGCTCACCATGACAGGGTACAGAACCTTGTCTATGGAGACCTGGACAAAGATGAACTCAAGGGCATCATCCTGGTTAACTAACCTGGAATTCCATTTGTTGTTAATGTAAATTGAGAGATGTCCACTGTTAGTCTCTCTGTCTGTGTTGTTGCTGGTCTAAATGTGTAACAGCACAGATGTCTACATTCTCTACATTGAGGAGAGCTTGTAGGGTGTGGAGTTTCTTGCTTAGGATCACAGCACTCAACAGTAGAAAGGTTTCTTTGATTTTTTTTTTTTTTTTTTTGCTATTGTTGGTAGCTTTATCATTTTGATATTGCATGAAAAAGACTCTAAGGAGTGGATAAAGTTTTAGCCAACATCCAGAAGCCAAGAGTGGACAGGTGCAGACCATCCTTGGCAAACAATGTGATCTGGTAACCATATCCTTGCATGCTAATAAATACTGGATCCCCCCTGGAGTGCCACCATAAAATAAGCCAATTGTTAAAATCAGTCATTTTCTGTTTATACTGTGGCATAATTGTAGGTGAAGGTAGAATGCAGCTAAGTGCAAGGTACATACCTGTCTGCAACACATACAAAAATATTTCATAATGTGTCTTTTCATATAGTCTAATGAGGTATGCATCATGTCATTTGCACCCACATGGACTATGATAGAGTCACATAGGTACATGTGGTGCAGTGTCAGGAGTGAGTACATGACACTAATGTTAACCATATTTTCACATGCTGATAGATATTAGATTTCCAGGAGTGAAACCACAAACTAAGCCAATTGTTAAAATCAATCTTTCTCTGTTCATACTGCAGCATCATTCTCAGTGAAGATAGAATGCTGCACTGGCCTAGGCACATACCTGTCTGCTATATATATATTCAGAGAGATCCATAACATGTCTTTTCATATAGTCAAATGAGGTATGTCTCCTGTCATTTACACCCACGTGAGCTATAATAGAATCATATTGGTACATGTGGTGCACTGACATTAGTGGCTGGGTGACATTACAGATCTTAGCTCCAGATAAGTAACTATCATTTTCTCCTTGCCCAGCCTGGTGAAAGGGGCATCTATGTGTCATACAATAGAATGAACTATAACAAGAGTATTAGACAAAGTGTTTGCTTACCTTACGGGCTTTGTCCTTTGGGAAGCATTAGGAATAGGTTTATGTGTGGCGCTAGGTGTTGTTTATCGCATGTGCTTTACTGACTGCTGAGGATGGTTGTTGCTGTTGAATGGATTAGGAGGACTTTAAGGTTTGGAAAAGTTTCTTTTAAGTGCCTCAGTTTAAAAAGTTCTATGTGTATGGTGAAGGGTATTTGTGTAGGATATAGAGTGTGCCTTCTTGACAACTTTGTCAGCAAGCAAGATTTTAGCCTCAAAGGAAGTTATGTACCTACATCATTATTACTAAGGATCACTAATTCCTCCCATCCTAGCCATCACTCTCATTTAGCCTTACCTCTCTGAACACTTCCCATGACTGCCATCTTGCAACAGACTTTTCCCAGGACAGTTGCTGTGCTACTCTATTCTTCCTTCTTTCTATCTCATTAAAGTGTAAAACGATATCACTCCCTACCTTTTGATTTTCACTTTTTTTTGTCATCACTTTTTTGCCTAACATTAGTAAGAAAATATTAACTCCTGCTAACTTATCATACTGCATTTCATTAAATTCCAGTAAAGCTAACTGATTAGCAAGTTGTATTTCACATTTAGAAAACCCTTTAATGTCAACTACAGAACTTGTTTAAAACTGTCTAGTCTAGAACAAACCCAAAATATACAGTCCCACGTACCCACAACCTCTTATTCACATCATTAACATGCTACATCAGAATTCTGGAACACGTTTTAAAAATATCATGGTTTATGTAAATACTTAGAGATATTTCCAAGTGAAAACTCTAAAACAAGTGTCTTACTAGCATATCTTGAGTTTTAGCTTATAGTATTCCATTCCTCTGTAACTGTCACCTGAAAATTAGTCTTCCAGTCATGCCCTACATAATTTTTCTTATTTTCCTCAGTCTAAGTAATCCTTGACATTCTCTGCTTAATGGTCTTTCACATAACAGCATCTCCCATCTCTATTTCCAGAAAAATTGTAAAACCTTGGAGGCTTCTTCCATTTGAACTCAGTTAAGCCCATATTTTTAGCCACATTCAGCATCTCTTCATAGTCTAACTTTTAATATATTGGCAGTCCAAACCTCTGACCTGCTGATTACTATATTGGGAGTCCAAACCTCTAAACTGCTTGTTCCCAGGAAATCCGCTTATCTTACATCAGCTGCTCCCAATATATATTACCTTTAGTTGCACTTTCTTTCCAGCGATACAGCTCCACATTTCTGGTGTACCAACTTTACTTTCACCTATTAGTAAAACATAAGCAAACCAGTTTGCATTTCTCTTCAATAGGTAAGTATTAGGCTAGCAGCCCTTTCAGGCCATTTTAAGTCTAACCAAATTCTGTTTTTGTACTTGAATTAAACTATCCAATTTGGTCTTAGACTGGCTTTACCCATCCCATTGTTCGTAACTATATATTACCCATAGTGAGAATAAGTGGGATCATACTACAGACAATTTGAGGGGACCCATGTGCGGGATAAACCATTTAGGAACTCCATCTTTCCATTAGTAGTACAGGGGGCACTCCTGGGATAAATTCTCTACTATTTATCCATAGCTCAAAGTTGCACTTGAATATAAACAGTGATGAGCTTTGTTTTACGTCGATGTGGAATCTACTCCAGAGCAGTGGTATCTTCTGTGAGATACACCTGTCCCGCCAAACTGTTATATTGATGTTACCGAAGAGATGTAGATCCTTGGGCTGACTATTCTTGATGCCATTTTGACTTGATGTGCAGTAAATCCATCAGTATTAGGTAGAAGGATGCCTTGTATGAGACACAGGTCACCTCTTAGCATTCTATACAATACTGAGTACAGCGACAGGACTTTGAGGCAGTCCATGCTGGACATATTGTTTAGGCCTTGTATCCTTTTAGTAAGGTATCTGTGTGTGTGTGTGTGTGTGTGTGTGTGTGCCTTCTGTGGAAAGTTGGGTGCCAGGCTGCACAACACTCACTGTAAACTCCACTGCAATCAGCAGACAGGTGATCCGCTGTGGCGACCCCTAACCGGGAAAAGCTGAAAGAAGAAAAAGAAGAAGATCCTTTTAGTAAGGTATCCCTGTGGGGATTCCTGTTGTTACAGTTGTCTAGACAAATATATGCCAAAGTGGGCATTATACTCAATGACTTGGTTAATGAGGGTTGAATAAAGGAGGGCAATAATATCTCTAGATCTGGTTCCAATCCCTATGTTTATAAGCTGTACAATATAGAAGGTCTTTCTTATGAAGGTGGACACGTGTTGTTCAAAAGTTAGGTCATTGTCCACATAAGTTCCCAGATCTCGAACAATTAGGTCAACTCTTAGGGGATACTGTCAATGTGCTACTTCCCTGAGGTAGATAACTTCCCAATGGATACAAATAATGCACTTTTTGGCATTTAGTTTCAGGTTGTGATTCTGGTACAAGTTATTTATTTGGGACAAACATTCCTGCAAAACGATCAAGTCCTTTGAGGATTCAGTAACTGCTCCTAGCTTGCAGTCATCTGTAAACTTAGTCAGCCACAGTCCTTTGGCACTGTCTTTTCCTTCACAGGAATAGGTACCAAACAGGAGATGCTCCAGCACACAACCATAGGGACTCCACTGGTGATCGATCTCTTTGTACATATAGCTTCCCAATTTTGGTTTCATGTGTCCTATCTGTGAGCCAGCTGGCAATCCAGCAGGTGGCGTAAGGGTTTAGTTCCAGTTTATTTAGTTTTTCTACTATGCCTAAGTGGAGGAACATGTCAAAAGCCCTAGCCAGGTCAAGGTATGTACTGTTTTACCTTCATCCATTAATCTGCTGACTTTTTCAAAGTCTACCAAGCTAAGTAAGGACTTACCCTTAACAAATCCAAACTGAGATGGGTCAAGTGTTTGGAGGTTCACTACATCCTTATTGAGTAGTTCCAGGGTAAGTCTTTCCATGCCTTGACATTATTAGACTGCTCAGATCTATGGGTCAGTAATTGCCTGGGTCTGTGGAAGGTCCTTCCTCATGCAGGGAAATGACTGTAGCTGTTCTCCATTCATTTGGTACAAAATCTGAATAGAGGCAGAGGTTGAAAGTACAGTTGTGTACACATCATAAATGTAGATGTTCGAGTGTATTCACTGTTGCAGTCATTACACTTGGGTTATCCTGCTGGCAGACTACCCTCAGTCAGCCTGAATTCCAAAGTCTAGGTCCGGCGTTGGTTGCTGTCACCTTTTCCCTGACATCAGTGCACCAGGGGTATAAAAGATGCAGCCAACGCCATTTTCTTCAGGTTTTTCTTGCCCCAGATGTCAGGTGCCCCCAAAAAGGCAGGCTAAAAATATGCCAATAAAACATGCATGAACCAAAATATATAATACCTTCATCTATAAGCAAATACACCACATAGGTTGTACAGATTAGAGAAGTGTAGATAAGTTCCAGCAAAGAGAGATGGGGGATGGTGGGTGGGTAACCTGGACTGCAACAGTGAATACACTTGAACATCTACATTTATGGTAAGTGTACACAACTGTACTATGTTCTTCCTGTTTCACTGTTGCAGTCATTACACTTGGGTTGAATCCCAAAGCTATTGTTGGGAGGCTGGAGCTAAATAGCATTAGGAGCGGCTATGAGGTCCTGCAGAACTGCAGTGGCAAAGCCTGCCCTGGATTTAGAGTAGAATGGTAAATAATAGTGCTTTGTAAAGGTGTGCACTGAACTCCACATAGCAGCTTCTAAAATGTCTTTGGTTGGTACTCCTCTGAGGAAGGCTGCTGAAGTGGCTGCTGCTCTGGTTGAATGTGGCCTAATGCCCTTAGGCACTGGCTTGCCATGTTGTGAATAGCAGAAACGAATGCAGTGGCCTATCCACTTTGAAATAGTCTACTTTGAGATAGCCTTTCCTTGTGATCCTGCAGCAATTGCCACTAGAAGTTGCTCAGTCTTTCTGAAAGCTTTGGTTCTGTTCAAGTAGAAGTGTAGCTGTCTGTGTATGTCCAAATAGTGCAGAATTCTCTCCCCCTTATTCTGTGGGTTTGGATAAAACGTAGGCAGATGAACAGTTTGGTTAAGGGCCATACTGGACACTACCTTAGGCATAAATGTCGAGTTCGTCCTCAGAGAAACCCTGTCTGGATAAAAAATGATAAAAGGTTCCACAGCCATGAGTGCCTGTAGCTCTGAGACTCGTCTTGCAGAGGTTACTGCTAGAAACAGAGCTGTTTTCCAAGATAAAAACTTTATATCAGCTGTAGTGGCTGGCTCAAAGGGGGCAGAGTGAGTTTTTCCAAAACATAATTGAGGTCCCATGCAGGTATTGGTGATCTCCTTGGAGGCCTTAAGTTTTTGGCTCCTCTGAGGTACTGCCTTAAAAAAGGATGAGAAAAGAGTGGTGGCTCTGTATTGTAATGAGCTGAAATAGCAGAGGCATGAATTTTAATTGATGAAAAGGATAGGCCTTTGTCCAGCATCTCAGTTAAGTATTGCAAAATCTGAGGAATACTTGGTACTGCTATGTCAGTTCCTTCCATTTTCCAGCATAAGATTTTCTAGTACTAGGCCTCCTGGCCTCCAAAATAACATCCATCACCGCTTTAGTGAGAGGTGTGTTTTGTATGACTACATTATCCGCCATGCTGCCAGATTTAAGGTCTTGAGTTGGCTGTGCAGGATCTGACTGTTTTGTTGGAACAGTAGGTGAGGTATTTGAGGTAAGATCCAGGCTGGGCATTGAGACAAGTTCCTTAGGATTGGATACCAGTACTGGCGGGGCCAGTCTGGGGCAATCAGTATCATGTTTGGCTTCTCTTGTCTGACCTTTACAAGTACCTTGGGGAGGAGAGGCAGTGGAGGAAAGGCATATACTGTTATGTTTTTCCAGCTGAAAGATAGGGCATCCACTTTCCATGCTAGTCTGTGATAAGTTCTTGTGCAGAATCTCTTTAGTTGGCAGTTGTGAGGAGAGGCAAATAGGTCTATGTCCGGGCAACCCCATTTCCTTGTTATCATGTTGAAGACTTGTGGATCTAATTTCCACTCGTGGGGATCCATAAGGTTTCTGCTTAGTTCATCTGCCAGAGTATTTATCTTTCCTGGCAGGAACTGTACCTGTAGATGTACTTGATAAGTCAATGCTGTGTCCCACAAAGCCATGGCTAGTCTGCAGAGGGGGTAAGAATGAGTGCCTCCCTGCTTGTTTATATACCACATGACCGTGGTATTGTCTGTCTTTATCAGTAGTTGTCCTGGATGAAGTAGGTCCTTGAGGGCTGTCAGGGCATTCTGAACAGCTAGCATCTCTTTTTGATTGATATGTAGATACATTTTGTTGGCGGACCATGTGCCTTGAATACATCTTCCTGCCATGTGTGCCCCCCAGGCATAATCTGATGCATCCGTTGTCAATGTCTGCCTGGCTGGGGGTAAGGTGAATGGCTGTCCCTTGTTCTGGTGACAGGCCTTCGCCCACCATTGAAACTCCTGTTGCAGGCAGGGAATGAGAGTAATTATTGTTTCCAGGCTGTGGCAATGTTGAATCCAAACACTTTTTAGGTACCATTGAAGTTTCCTCATATGCAGTCTTGCATATGGAATTAGTAGAATGCTGGATGCCATGAAGCCCAAAGCCTGCAAAATTTTTCTTGCAGATAACTGGGCCTTTGTTGCCAACAGTTTGAAATAGGTAGTCAGTTGCCTTTGTTTGTCTGGCATGAGATAATTCATCTGGGCAGTTGTATTTAAGCTTGCACCCAGGAATATTATCTCTTGAGAGGGTATAGTTTTGATTTTTGTTCATTGACTGTGTACCCTAGGCATGGTAGTAATCTCTTTACAAACGCCAGATGGTGTAGTAGAATATCCTTGTTCTCTGCTTGTATGAGGCAGTCGTCCAAGTAAGGATATATTTGTATTCCTCTTTGTCTGCAGAATGCAATTACTGGTGCCAGGCACTTTGTGAAGAACCTGCGCGCAGTAGATAAGCCAAAGGGTAGTGTAGAGAATTGGTAGTGCTTTGAGCCAGCTTTGAATCTGAGGTATCTTCTGCTTGTCTGTCTGCTTGGCACATGCAGGTATTCCTCCTTTAGGTCTAAAGTCACAAGCCAAGCCTTCTTGCCCAGCATGGGCAGAAGCTGCTGTAAGGTCAACATTTTGAATTTTGGTATATCCAGATATGTGTTTAGAATAGATAGGTCCAGTATTGGTCTCCAGGCTTTGCCCTTTCTGGGTACCAAGAACAGTCTTGAATAAAATCCTTGTTCCTACTCTTGTTCTGGTACTTGTTGAATGGCCCTCATGTCCATGAGGGATGAGACTTGTTTTTGTGCCTCTGTCCATTGTTTTTGGTAGGTCAACCACTTGCTGCTTTGGCAGGGTGGCCAACCGTTTGCCCTTGGGCAGGGTATGAAAGTGAAACTTCTAGCCCTGTGACTCTATGTCTAAGACCCATTTGTCCTGGGTTATTATGTGCCAATTTTGAGAAAAAAGTGCTAGTTTTCCCCCTAAAGGTTCTGCCAGAAGATAAGTGTTTGGCACAGGCAGGGGGAAGTCATTGGGTCCGTTTCCTGTAAGGCTGTGATTTGTCTTCTCCACTTTTGGAGGTAGAAACACCCCATTGTTTAGGCCTGTATGAATCTTGGGGCTGGGATCTGCCTCTTGGGTGTCTGTATCTGCCCCTTTGTGGTCTGTCTGACACTGAAAAGGACTAATTCTTTGTAGGCCAGTGTCTGCTAAATCTTGGAGGCTGAACCTGTAAGAAATCCTTGACTGTTTGCATAGATTTAGCTTTGTCCTCCATTTTCTTTAACACCTCTTCTGCTTTAACACCAAACAAAGTATCATGCTGTAATGGAGCATCTAATAATTTTGCTTTAACATGATCTGGTAAATTTTGTTCCTTTAACCAAGCATGCCTCCTAATGACTGAACCCGTGACAGCGGCCCTGCAGGAGGCCTCCAAAGAATCAAAACCACATTGCAAAGTATGCTTTCCAACTTGCTCAGCTGCATGCAATAAATCCTGCATTTCTTTGTTTTCTGCACCTTCAGAATTTATCAACATTTTCTGTTTAAGCAGTGACATAATATATTGCTGATATTTGAGCATACAAAACTGACAATTTAAAGCCCTTATAGCCAAGGTAGCAGAGGTGTAAATGTTCTTTCCCCATCTGTCTAACGCCCTAGAATCCCTGTCGGAGGGGGTAGGGTGGGACCCTGAGAAATAGTTTCTGGGTCAGCAGTAGGGTTCTTGAAAAGGAATTTATGAGAGTCAGGCACCCTGTAGTACCTGTCCGGCTTAACAGGAGCTGGAGGTAAGGAGTCAGGGGTCAGACTGGACTCTGAAAATACATCATCTACAATGTCTAACACAGGCAGAATAGCTAGGGGCCTGTGTTGTGGGAGTAAAAGGAAGTCCCTGTGCCTTTTTTTAGATTCAGAATAATCTTGGCTCTCCTACTGGAAATGCTCCCTCATGGTATGCAAGGTTTCCCCAAAAGAGTAATCCTCAGGAGGAGAGGCTGAAGGGATAGATTCTTCAGCATCAGAATCCTCATAGGGAGGAAGAGGGTATTCCTGATCAGAAGAGGAATCTGAAGAAATGGAAACCTGATCTGAAGATTCATATTCTGTCTCTTGCCTAGGCCTCTTATCAGGTGGGGGATGGGAACCCCTGATCGAAGTAATTAAGTCTTCGGCCATTTTGAGCAACTGTTTTTTGGGCATGGAGGCCTGAGCATGAGGCTGTTGTACTTGTTTCTTTGTCTTTAAAGATGTTTTGCCTTTGTAGCTGGAGTCGCTTTAATGTACAATTGAGTAGGTCTGAAAACACCCTCAGAAGCCGATGCCTGCTCAGCGGCTCCGGACCCATCTGAGGGAATAGTTTCCAAAGGTCCAAGACCTTGAGCTTCCAGTGGCCTAGGCGACTCCACGTGGGAGTCTATAGCGGCCTGCAGATCTAAAGCAGTGGGCGTCAGGGGCTGCGAAAGCACCTCACTGAGAGCCGGCGAACCGGCGACTGGCTTAGAATAAGCCTTGTAATCGGTTTTAGACCTCGGATGCCTGTCCTTTTCTTTTTCTTTGCGTTTCTTGTTAATTGCGGTAGTCGATTGGCTATCCGACGGCATCATGTAATTAAATCTTCTGCCAAAATAGTGAAAAGCAAAATTGTACCGGCGCTTTATAGTGCGCTGGCTAAATCTAGCACAAAACCGACAACAAGCAACGGTGTGGTCAGAGCCTAGGCAAGGAATACAGTAAGAATGAAAATCCTTATGAGGTATTTGCTTTCCACAAGAAATACAATTATTAACTTTTTCTGACATCGGTCTGGAGCAAGAAAAAAGTTTTCCCTAACAGGGTACTTAGCTTTTAATGAAGACTTCGGATCTGAAATTCTAACACGAAAATCTCAGGAGTCGGCCGACCGACACTTGTGAACTGCTTCTGCTTCGGGCACCGTATGGCAAGAAAGACTGAAGAAAATGGCGTCGGCTGCATCTTTTATACCCCTGGTGCACTAACGTCAGGGAAGAGGCGACAGCAACCGACGGCGGACCTAGAATTTGGAATTCAGGCCGACTGAGGGTAGCCTGCCAGGAGGATAACCCAAGTGTAATGACTGCAACAGTGAAACACGAAGAACATCAGAGTTGTGCGGTGGGGGTGTTAAATCATGCCTCATGCTACTTATGATGTATCCAGAGATATTGTTAGAACCCATCAATGCAGTATTTTTTAGCTTTTGATAGCACTCAGGTACATCCTGTGCGGTACACAGAGGGGTAAAGTTTCAGTTGAATATATCGGTCAGTAGGTTAGCTGCATCTTCAGCCCCAATGTAGTTAACATCATTCACAATCAGCTCAACTCACTGCTGCATTGTGCTTCTGAGATTACAAACATAACTAAAAGAGGCCTTTGGCTTAGGTGCTTATTTTAGCCTCAAAACCTGGCTTTAGTGGATTTTTTTGGCCTCCTGTGTAGTTTGTTTATTTCAGTGGTGAGAGCTCTATCATTCTGGGAATTACTCTTCTTTCTTTTGGTCAAAAGTCTCTTCAATTTATTGTATAACCTACTGATATTATGACTCCAACAATGGAGGGTGGTTTCTGAGATATTATCGGTGCTTGTCCCTGCAGGGTACAGCTGCATCTAAGCAGCTGTTTACATGCTGGTATAATGTGATGGCATGCATTTCTACATATTCAGTGGAGTTAACTGTGTTTGGTGGGGATATGAAGTTTGCAATTGTATCATTCAGGAGTAGGCAGTTTGTCTTAGAGAGAGTTCTAAAGGTTCTTTGGGTCCATAGGGTCTCTGGTTTCAGTTTTATTTCAAAGGAAACGGTTTTATGTTCAGACCTGACAAGTGATGAATATGCACAAGAGATGGTGCAAGATACCCCCTACTAGTAAGGATAAGATCTAAGATGTCGTTCCCACAGTGGGTCCTCTGACTAATTGTTCCAGGGCATTTGTATTGATAAAGGCCAGGAATCTGTTTGCTTGTGACTAGTGGTGATGTAGGCTTCCCAGTCTATAGCCGAATGGTTTAAATCACCTGGGAAAATGGTATTGGGTTTAATACTGAGTGATTCCATCTCCTGTACACAGGTGCTGTGGCTTTCTTGGGTCATACAGGGAGTTCTACAGCTAGCTAATATATATGGTACAGGACCTTTCTGATGGCTATTTGGACATGAAGAAGATTAGTGTATGATGCTGTTTTACCAACCTTGATGAAAGTCTCTTCTGGATGAATACTGAGACATCACATTTTTTATGGTACATGTTCTTCAAGGACTTGAGTGCATGTGTGATCTGCACCAGTCAATCAATTAACCATCGCTGTTTTCTTGCCCAGCTTAGTAAGAGGTACATCTATATGTCTTACAGTGGAATCACATTGCCAATTAGTTGTTTTATTACAAAGGGTGAATCTTCCCTTTTGCCACTCAGGTCCCTAATATACATATTTTATAGCCTTCATTTTCTCCATGCAACTGCTGTAGTATAGTTTTCCTTTTTTATTAAAAGGTCTGACTAGGAACATATAACAATGTGCCTGCTATGATCTGTACTAAAGCTCTGGATACAGTATTTTCAAATCTGCCTATTCTTCAAGCAGTATTAACTTAATCCGCACTACTGTACATACACTGTCTTCCCAGATAAAGTCTTGCATTGTATTTATTACTGTTTTCAAGAAATTTAGTGGTAATTCAGCAGGAAAAGCTTGAGATACATATAATAACAAAGGTAACACAAAGAAATGGATCTACCCGAGAACAATGAAAGCTTTAAACGCCAACAATGAGAACACCAACACCGGAAGACCGACAACTGAAATAATCGACAGTTCGAAATCCTGACGCTAAAAACACCGCCATGTGAAACGAGCGTGACTGTGTAAGTATGCGATAGTGACGGACTTTAGGGTTAGGGTGCGGGTAAGGTAAGTGTGCGTTAATGATGGACTTTAGGGTTAGGGTGCGGGTAAGGTCAGTGTGCGATAGTGATGGACTTTAGGGTTAGGGTGCAGGTAAGGTAAGTGTGCAATAGTGACGGACTTTAGGGTTAGGGTGCGGGTAAGGTAAGTGTGCGATAATGACGGACCTTAGGGTTAGGGTTTGGGTTAAGGTTAGAGCATAGATAGTTGTGTATGTAAGGTTTAGTGTAGGTTTGTAAGGTTTTTGGTGTGCTTGTATTGTGTGTGTGTTTTTTGGAAAAGGAATTTGTTTTGTTTTGTTGTCTGTCGGGATTGTGGTTTGTCGGGCATGTGAACTTTCATTTTTTTGAACTTTTGGTTTTGTGGTGTCGGTGAGCTTGTTGTCGGTGTTTTCGCTTGTCATTGTTATGAGGTAGATGCAAAGAAATACACTTCAAGCATCCTATGACCCAGACCCAACCCAGTCGTTTTCCATCTCCAAATGTCATCCCTTAATCTACTGTTCAGCTTGTCAGAAGTGCTGGCAGCTGACCTTTCTAAAGTATCCTCTAACCAAATCTCAGAGTATTTTACAGACTGATCTTTCCACAAGTATCATGTTCTTCCATCCCACTTCCTGAGAATACACATAGCGGCTACAGCTCTAGTTTCTGTTTTATTAACTTTATATTCTGACACCCTTCCAAACCTGTTTTACAAAAGAATTTCTCAATATTCCCTCCATGTTTAAACGAACAAATCCAAACTTCATGTCATTACTCTGTACCCCCTTTATATCAGATATTTGAATTAGTGATAAGAACAGCATGAAACTGCATAATGTGAACATACTTCCCTGTTATTATTACAGCCAAAAACATTCCCACACTTTGGGCTTATAGTACACCACTCTGATCAGTTCAATAAATTAATCAGGAAGCCCAGCATGGTTAAATGCCTTTATGGGATAGAACCATTCCATGCTATTAAATGCCTTTTCCGCATCCAGGCTTTCTACAGTAAATATTTTCCCTCTTGTGCCGGCCTCAGTAATAATGCTGTCTGCATTATATTATCACACATCCATCTACCTCACATGAATCAACAATGGTCACCCTCTATTATTTTTTCTGTTAGTTTAACCACCCTCCTCACAATCACAGTCACAAACTATTTATAATCACGATTTAACACAGAAATGGGTGCATACGATAAGGGTATAGTCAGATCTCATCCTGTTTTCTTTTACTGTTACAACTGCATCACAATCCTGCTACACACTTCTCCCAAATGTCCTTATTAACAAATTTAAGTAACTAACCCTGTGATTTCCTTTTTAGACTCAGAATTCTGCTGGCAGACCATCACTATTAGGTGATTTTCTCTGATCCTACTTGCTGTACACTTAAGTCATTTCCTCCATATTGATTGACACTATCGAATCCTCTCCCTCAATTTGACCAGATTTTGTAAAAAGCTTGACTTCATTGGCCCCTGTTTCATTTGTGTTTCATATACCTCATCATAATACTACAAATACTCCACTATGAACACTGGGTCACTAGGTATAGCATCATTACCTTCCTTTCCAAATGTTGCTAATGCACTTTGCAACCTCTGCCACATTAATCTAACCACTAATTTGTTTTGACAGTCTTGGGAATTATAAAAGTTTGTCTTTTAACAATTGCCGTATAAACTCTCACTTATTATAGTTTCTTGTCCAAACCTTTTGTTTTCTTTTACAGCTGTCATGACACCACTAATCTGGCAAGGTGAGGGGAAACTAGTTTGGCAGGCTACATCCAGGGTTCAGAGTTTTAAAACTTTACTGCACTTATACACAGCTGTAATTTTTATATTAAGCTTTGTTAGTAGCGAGAAAACTGGTTACATACACATGGCCTTGTGAAGATTTTAAACATGTAGTGCAGTTTTATGAGTAAACTCGAAGGCATCAAAACATAAACTACAATGACAAGCTTCAACTCATCAAAAACTAAATTTTGCTGATAATGTACTTTGTAATGTAATGTGTGTTGGGTCTCTTGAGTGCCTGGCAGTTCGTGTCTTTTCTGAGCAGATACTTAAGAGCTGTGTGTTAAGTTACTTTTATGATTACTAAGTAGCAAAACATTTTATTATGGTGTTTGCATGTTTGTGGCTGTGGAGGAGGAAAAGATTACTAGCTGGCTCATGTAATTGGTATTATCACATTTTATAGTTTAAGCTTAGGGACCTTTTGTGACATTAGTTGTGAACTAAATAACGGGTCCGCAGTATAGTTTCTCTTAGCAGAGATGGTTTGTTTGTTCCCATTGGATGAAATAAAATGAGGTCACCTAAGGTGTTTAATGGGAAACTCACATGGGTGGTCTAGGGAATCAGCATCAGAAATGTGTGCAGTTCCATTATTTTACTATTAATGCTGTTCTAATAATATACGACAAGCAAGAATGACATCAGAAATGTGCAGCTGAGCAAATAATTGGACCTCTAAGTGTCAGTCAGCAGCTTGCAAACATTTGTGTACTTTTCAGGTCCACTGACTGACTTGCCATTTTGCGTGCTAAAGGTCTTGGGATGGATCCCAGTTGTGGATTAGTATAATGATCTGTGTTAGGCCAGTCCTGGTTGTGCAGGTAAAGTCTAGTGTATACTATATGGGCTCCAACATGAATTAGCAACACCACTGGGTACTCTTCTCAATCACAGCCTAAGCACCGGCTTCATACCAGCTTAATGTAAAACAGCCACCATTATTCCCTTGGACAAAGGTGGTGCTGCCACTGACCCCAGTAACTACAGACCTATCAGACTGACTAGCCTTATCTGCAAGGCCATGGAGCGAATCATCATGGACCTTATCAACAAAGATATAGGTAATCTCCATACACTTGACCCTACTCAGTTTGGACTTGTCAAAGGGAGATTATGTCTGTTAAAACTGGTGGACTTCTTCAAGGCAGTCACCCAGGCACTGGAAGAGGAGAAATCTGTGCATACAGCCTACCTGGACTTAGCCAATGCATTTAACACTATCCACACTCAGGGAAAATCCCCCTGGTGTAGCACCTACAGCCACTATAGACCAGTGGTTATCCACATCTCTGTGTCAGTTGGTGTCCGTTCAGCAGTCCTGAGAAAAGAAACAGGAAAGGCTTCCCTGTTTTATCAGAATACTGTGCCTAACTTTGGGGGAATGCTGCTGCTGTTAATAATACTGTTGTCCCCATTTTTCTTGTCAATAAGAAACAGAAAACTAACCATGAATCTACTCCTCCTCAAATTTCCTTGGACAGGGCTAATTTACTGGTTCAGGTGCAGGTTTTACTTCAGGCTATTGATCCTTTTTATAAAATAGTTTCTGGCAAAATAAAGAGGGATACCTCTTTTCCTGAAGCAATTCAAAACCTGGACAGGAAGATGAAGGGACAAATACAGGGTATACTCTTCAGATTTCTGATTCAGACTCAGACGATAGCTCACTTTCTGATTTACCATATGAGGGTTTCTTTTTCTGTCAGACTTTTTTCCAGAACATGGCATTGACTTCAGTTGGAAAACACAGAGGCATCTCATTCTCTCAGAAAATACTATGAGCTGTTACAGAAGGAAAGAATAGTTATGTAAAATCTTACCATAATCATAGATGTCCTTCTCTTCCATGTTGCAGTATTCTCACACGTGGGATCCTCCACCTCAGTTGACCCGGATGTCCAGCTCATACACAAAAGCTTAGCCAGGCTGTTGTAAGGTACATGGGACATCACGTGCAGGGACCATAAACTGTGGGCCATAAATGTCACATCCACATGCACAGACCTCAGAACTGAATGCCCAATCGAACAATAGTCTAAGGTTAGCTGAAAAGATGCCATCCAGATAAGGGAAAAGGTCCTATAGGGGGTAGGAGGGATGGATAAGAATACTGCAACATGGAAGAGGACATCTATGTTTATGGTAAGATTTTACACAACTAGTCTATGTCCTACTTTCATGTTGCAAAATTCTCACATGTAGGAAAGTACCAAAGCTCAACCAGTGATATGGGTGGAGGAAGATGATGCAGTCTCCAAGAATCCATGCAGGGTGGCTTTAACAAATACTGCCCTAGCTCTAGGGATGCAATCCAATTTATAACTGTTTAGTGAAAGTGAGGGGTGAGGACCATGTAGCTGCCTCTGGGATGGTGGCTGTATCTCACCATGTCGGTAACTGTCTTCTATGGAAGGCGTAGCAGGAGGATACAGTTTTGGAGATCCATGAAGATATAGCCTTTTTGGATACAGCTTTCCCCCAGAGCCCTGGGGTGAAAGGATACTAAGAGTTGGTTGGACTTTCTGATGTCCTTGGTCTTATCCAGATAGAACCTAAGTTGCCTGTGAACATCCAAGGAAAGAAGCACTCTCTCACTGTCATTCTGTGGTGAAGGAAAGAAGGTGGGTAAATGGCTAGACTGGTTAAGGGAAAGTTCACTGACTACTTTAGGCATGAAGGAGGGGTTAGTACGAAGAGAGACCTTATTCTTATGAAAAATGAGATAAGGTGGAATATCCATGAGTGCCTGAAACTCTGAGACTCTTCTGGCTGAAGCAATGGCTATAAGCAGAAAAGAGTTTTCCAGATACACATCTTTAATGTGAAGAAGCTGCTAGTTCAAAGGGAGTAGTAGTAAGCTTCTCCAGAATGAAATTCAAGTCCCAAGGAGGGATGGGATTTCTCTGTGGTCTGATGTGAAGGACCCCTTTGAGAAAGAGCTTCACCTCTAACCTGGATAATAGGGTGGATAGAGGGGTAAACCAGCTGAGATAGCTGACAAATGGACTTTCACTGAAGAATATCAAAGTTCAGATTTTAGGAGCTCACACAAATAGGACAAAACTAGAGGTATATCCACCTGAAAGGGGTCTAGTTGCCTTTGAAGACACCAAGTACAGAACCTTTTCCATTTGGATAAATAGGACCTCCTAGTAGTAGGTTTTCTGGCCTCCTGCAGGGCAGACAGCATGTCCTCTGAGTAAAGGGGTCTGAAAGGGATACAAAGTTTATCACCCACAGGGTAAGACTGAGAGTTTGCAGGTGTGGGTAGATGATAGATCCCTTATGTTGTGTGATGAGATCCACCTTGTGAGGCAACTTGTGGTGATTGCCTTTGGCTAGTGACAAAAGAAGGGGTAACCAGTGCTGTCTTGGCCAACAGGGGATCACCAGAAAGATTTTTGGCTTGTCCTCCTGAATTTTCAGCAGGACCTTCTGTATTAGGGGAAAGGCATACAGGAACATTCCCTTCCAGGAAACTGTGAAAGCATCCACTCTCCAAGCTTGTGGGGAGGGGGACCTTGAGCAGAACAGCTGTAGTTGTCTGTTCTGAAGGGAGGCAAACAGATCTATCTGTGTTGTGCCCCATTGGTGGACTATGTCCAGGAAAACATATCTGTATAACATTCATTCATGATTCTGAGACAATCTGCTGAGGGCATCTGCCTCTTTCTTTGTTCTGTGATGGGATGTACACTGCCTGTAGGGTTATACTGGAGTGAACAGCCAACTCCCATGTTTGTATGGCCAATCTGCAGAGTAAGTAAGACCTGGTCCTCCATATTGTTGTGTTGTCTGTGAAGATTTTGAGGGAACCTGGTTGTATGAGGGAAGGAATGCCTTAAGGGCTAGGAGAAGAGCAGTCATTTCCCTGATGTTGATGTGTTTTTTCCGAAAGCAGGGCTCCCATTGGCCGTGCACCTTGAGTCCATTCATAGTGGCCCCCATCCCAGATCTGATGCATCTGTGTACATCTGTTGAACTGCTGTGAGAGGCTGTAATTGGAGTCTTGAATTCAGGTGGATTTGCTGAATCTACCACCTTATTTCTTTCTTTAAGCAGGGAAGGAAAGGCACCTGAAAGTCTAGTGAATGGGTGTGCTGGGACCAAACATTCTTCAAATACCATTGGAACTACCTCATATGTAGCCTGGCAAGGGGCAACATGGGAAGAATGGCTGTAATCAGACCCAGCAGGCAAAGGGATTCCTTTGCTGAAATGCAGCTCACTAGGAGTAGATCCTGAAAGAAGGCGGTCAGAGAAGTGACCTTTGCTGGTGGGAGGAAGACCTTCATCAAATCCATCCTTATTCTGCAACCAAAAGAAAATTTGGTCTTGGGAAGGAGTCAGGGAGGACTTGAGTAGGTTGACTGTGAAGCCCAGGCTTCCTAGGAGGGAAATTGTGAATTGGAGGTGTCTTTGTAAGGTACTTGCTTCCTCTGCCTGGATGACGAGGTCATTCAAGTATGGGAAGATTTGCATGCCTTTTGGTCTGCAGAAAGCTACTACTGGGGCTAGACATGCTGTAAATATCCTTGGTGCTGTAGATAAACCAAAGGGCAAGGCAGCAAGCTGATAGTGCAAGGATGGCACAGCAAAATGCAGGAATTTCCGAAAATCTGGGTGAATAGGGATGTGAAGATACAGTATGCCTCCATGAAGGCACTGGGTGTCAGGCCTGTAAGAAGGGTTTGAAGGGACAGCATGCAGAAAGGGATTTAGAAGAGACAGGTCCAGGATGGGTCTCCATGGGCACCCATTTTTGGGACTAAGAAGAGCCTGGAATAGAAGCTTTGACCTTCTTTTCCTGGGTGGACCCTCTATTGTTCCTTGTAGGGCCAAATCCTGAATGACTTGAGGTATGAGATGGATTTGATTTTTGGGAGGGAGGGGGATACCGTTGGAAGAAGGTTTTTCCTATCAAGTCATGAAATACCTTTGTTCCAAAATTGAAATAACCCACTTGTCTGACGTGATTTTTTGCCACAGGCAGAGTCAGTAAGAGAGGAGGGCAGAAAGAGAGAAGGAGATGGGTGTTCAGACAGTTATGCATTGTTAGGCCTGTCAGGAAAGGGCTGTCTTGGAGTAGTATGACAGGAGCTAGTCCTGGAGGATGGAGGTTTCCTGGCACCTTTCCTTGGCTTGGAGGTAGAGGGTGCCGAGGCCTTCCTGACAAAACTTGGCTTGGCGGGGTAGTTTCTACGAAATTTAGGGAATGGGGAGACAAACAGAAGCTTGACATCCTGCAGCTCCTTGCTTTTCTCTTACAGATTTTTAAACAGTTCTGTTGATTGCTTCCCAAAGAGGAACTTGTTGTCAAGAGGGGCATCCATAATTTAGTTTTTGAAATCATCTGGCAGAGGCTGTAGTCTGAGCCAGGAGTACCTGTGCAGAACTGAAGCAGGTGCAGGTGACCTGGCTGATGCTTCTGCAGCATCACAGCTACATTTAATGGAATGCCTGGCAATTTGAGCAGCTAAAGGTAGTTTAGAGGCAACTTGAGGTTTGGTGAGAGAATCTGGCATGAAGGAGAGCAGATCTACAGCCTGGAAGACCAGGTCTAAAAAGTACTTGACCATATGAGTTTGGTAATTGATGACTCTAAAGGCCAGGTTTGAAGAGGTGTAAATCTTCTTTCCTAATCTGTCCATCACCTTAATATCTTTATCTGATGGCAGTAGGGAAGAGGGAAGCTGCCTGGATTGTTTGTCTGCTGAGACAGCAACCACAGCTGTGTCTACCATAGGTGATTTAATGAGGAATTTAAAGTAATCAGCAACTTTATAGAACCTGCCTGGTCTTTTTTGGGTCAGTGGCTGAGATTCTGGAGTCTTAGAAGCAGACTCAAAGGCATCTAAGTAAGCTGGTATAACAGGAGAAATTGCAGAGGGTGAGGGAGATTCCATCTGCAGAAGCTCGTAATACCTCTTCTGCACTTCTGTCATTTGAGTAGAATCCCAGTTAAAATATTTCCTCATTTTGGAAATGCTTTCCTCAAAGGTTATGCCCTCAGGTGGGGAATTCCCTTCCAAGGAATCCTTATCTGTGGAGAAGTGTTCCAAGGGAAGCCACCTCTTAGGCATTGGAGATGGACTCATCAGAAGAGGAGGAAGAATCTTCCTCATGTGTATGTGGAAGTGGCACAGGGCCAGCAGAATCAGGCCTGGGGCTCAAGGTTGAAAGGGCAGGAGTTTGAGAAGCAGTAGGCCTCAGGGCCAAAATGGCCTGAAAAAGGGACTGTGAGAATGCCTGCCAGTCAGGCAAATCTTCTGCTGGGGGAGATAGATGCTTTGACTTCTGCTTCAGAGCAGGAGTCTTGGGTCCTGGCTGAGTGGGCAAAGGCCTAATGTCTGACGTCAGACTAGGAGTAGAAGTGCCTTCCTCGTTAACAGATGGTAACACTAGCCATTCAAGCAAACCTGGTTCCCCACTGACTTCAGAGACCGATGGCGCTGGTACATCCGTGTACATGCAGGCTGGCAAAACAAGTGCAGCTTCCGAATCGGTACCCACCAAAGTCATTGGACTATTAGAAGTTCCTCAGCCCCTAGACCAGAAGCTGGCGGGGAGTCCATACTCGGAGGCACAGTATTTGGCCTAGCTATCTTAGCCTTCTTTTTTGGTGGCTCTGCCGAGATGGCCAGTTCCGGTTCCATATCAAGGGCAAGGTGTTTCAGACATTGTTTTTGACGAAAAGCTTAAGGGCAGTGAGACAGCTACGCAGTGTTTTAGGAACAAATGACTGACAGATGGAGCACACTTTGTAGTCATGGGATGGCCCTAAGCAAAACAAGCAGAGGATGTGGCTGTCTTTGAGTGGAATTTGTCGACTGCATTTATATTTTCCCTTCCTAGATAACATGGACAGAATCAGATACATAAAAGCTAAACAGCAACCTAAGCTTATCAGAAAAGGTAGAAAAAGATTCCCCAATGGAGTACTTATCATTTTAGGAGGCACTAGCATGGAGCTGAACAAGGGAGCTGACTTTCGACTGTGGCAGAGAAATTCAGAGTTCTGTGCATGCAGACATCACATTTAAGGCCCAGGGTTTATGGTCCCTGCGTGTGATGTTCCATGCACCTTACAACAGCCAGGCTAAACTTTTGTATATCAGCCGGACGTTCAGGTCACCTGAAGCAGAGGATCCCACATGTGAAAATACTGCAACATGAAAACAGAAGGACATTTTCCAGAACCTTCATTATTCCTCCAGTTTTGTCAGATTTGGAGGATACGTGTGTTACTGTCTGCAATTTTCATGATAGTCAGCCAGCTGACCCTAAAAAGGCAGACAGGATGTATAAAGGTTTTATACACATTTCCCAACCCTGCCACAGCAGCTATAGCTTTAACTTTATTGCTGCTAAACATTTAGTTAATTCCAATCCTACTCTTTCTGATAATGATTTGAAGATTACTGACACATATGAGAAAAACCCCGGGATTCATGAAGCTTGCGCCAGGTGCAGGCGTAGCATCGGCGATCTAACACCAAATATGGCCGCCGAGCGATTCAGGTACAAGCTATTTCCACGTGCACTACCTTCGTACGCTACGCCTGCAGAATTCCTGAGCCTTGCATGCTAATTACCCCATGTGCAGCAGTGTAGCATGCAAATGAAGGTATGTAGCGATTCAGGAAGTGGTGCAGGCATAGTGTAAGCAAGCAGAAATGTAAACCGTAGAAAACGGTTTACATTTTTGTAAACATAAAATTGGAGCCATGACAGCTGACCAAACACATGTATTATAATGTTAATATATGCCAATGGCTAACTATATATCCACTGGCATAAAAAATGTACAAAATATAAAATTAACATTTAATATATATAGTCGCACTATCGCGATGTTGAAGTGCAGGGCAGCGGTGCGCAAAGGGGATTGCAAGGAATATATAAAAATATAGAATAAAACCGCAATGAAACACATATCACGATTTCCCCTTAATAGTCAATGGCAGGCATGCTACACCATACTCATGGCGCAAGGGTTGCTAAGGGGCAGTGACAGTGTTATGCGCAGTAGCTAGGCAATGCCATGCAAATGAGAGGAGTAATAGTGAATCGCAGATTTCCCTCTGGTGTAAGGATGCACAAAACAGAGTAACGTTATAACACCGAGGTGAGCCCTTGAGATAAAGATGACATCAAGAGAGGGGTGTGTCGCCATTGCTGTAAGCACAATGGAGCATTGCTAAACCGGTCTGCACCTAGCTAGGAAAAGCTGCTGCTGTGCTAAATTGCCCATAGCTATGCTTAGCTGACAGTACACAAGGTAACCGAGTATGCATGTGAACAGAGATGAAAATGCGCATAAAACCGGTAAACGGGTGTGCGCGTCGCACACTGCAGCTGAAATAGGAAGGATATAGGAAAGAAATAAGGAAATGCTGCAGCAGTGAAATTGGAGTACAAATGACTAATTAACACCTAGGAGCCTACAGTGGGCCATTGACAACAGCTAACAAGGCTGCAAGCAGCTACCTGCAGAACAGGGAAGGGGAGGGGCTGTACTACAAAGAAAACAGCAAAGTGTCAAAGCAGAACAAAGGCAATATGCAGTACATCAGCTACAAGGCACAATTTGCCATGACTGAGTAGAGAAAGTACAAAACAAGAATGATGGCAGGTGGATGAATGCCTGATAATGGGAGGGGATCCAGGTCTAAAAGTGAATTAAAGGTCAACAGAGTAATCAAGGCAGGCAAGTAGATCTCCACAGTAAAGGCTCCACACTTGTAGTACTCATTGCAAAACACATAATTAAGACACGCAGCAGCTGGAATAGTTCATACACACCCACTTACATCAGCAGCATCCATAGCACAATACTATAAAGTTTGAAAGCACCTCATACACATTTGTGTATTCCCATACACTCTGCACCAGTGGTGTTTACAGATGGGAACTTTTATCATGTACATGTTAGGGGCTGCCATAGCTTTGATCCACCAGCACGTGTTGGAGATTGAAGGTGGTGTGGAGGATGACGCACATGACCACCATAGGCACCAGAGGAGGAGGAGAGTGTTCAGACCCAGGCTAATCTATGAGGGGCTACATGATCTGGAAATAGTAGAGTGTTACAGGGTGGACAGGGACACAGTACAGCAACTTGTGGAGCTGTGCCAGCCATGCCTCAGAGCCAGAATAAACAGAGGGGAACCCATCCCAGTGGATACAAAGGTATGTGTAAGCCTGAGAATACTAGCTACAGGTACCTTTCAAAGACCAGCTGGGGATATCATGGGTATCTCACAGGCATCAGCACCCAGGGGTACTACACCTGTTCCTGGATGCCATGTTACCACATGCCAATGAGTACATATTCTTCCCCTGAATGCAGGAGTAGTTGGCCAGCAATATGTGTCTCTTCCACCATGTGGCAGAATACCCGGAGGTACTGGGTGCACTAGACTGCACGCACATACACATCAAGTCACCACCCAGTGAGCAGGGAAGGCGCTACATAAACCACAAGGGATACCCCTCCATCAACTGCCAGGTCATGTGCAATGCCCAGGGCATTATCATGGATGTGTGTGCTGTGCTGGCAGCCCTGGAAGCTATCACGACTCCCAAATCTGGCATACCTCACAGCTGTATTGGTTATTTGCCAGGGGGGACATCCCAAATGGCCACTTGGTGGAGGATTGGCTATGCACTGGAACCGTGGATGATGACTCCCATCAGAAATGCACACACACCCATGCAGGAATGCTATAATGAGGTACACGCACAAACCAGAATCATCATAGAGCATGTGTTTGGGATGCTGAAATCACGATTCTGTTGCTTGGACATATCTGGTGGAGCCTTGCAGTACTCTCAGGCACGTGTGCCCACATCTTCGCAGTGTGTGCCATGCTACACAATATGGTCCTGTGGAAACAGCTACAGCAGGGCCAGAATGGTGAAGGCCCTCGCAGCCCACCACCATTTCCATGGGCCCCACAGGCACAGAGGTACTCAGACCACGAACACCCTGAGCCAGCCCCAGTAGGCAGATGGAGGTGTACCCAGTATGCCCATGCCTTGGCAAAGAGGGAACATATAGCACACACAGTGACAGTGTAGGCACCTAGGGACTGATATCCTTCTCTACCTGCACACACAGTAAAAATGGATGGCACACACACAAGACTACCTGTAATTTGTCATGTATAGGCAGTCTACTGTGTGCATCCAACATAGCAGCCCTCAACAATTGCACACACAACAGCCAGTGGCACAAGGTAAGCCAACAACTGAACAGTAAACTAAGTTATCAGCATAGGCAGATACTGTATGTATAGACTCATAGGTAGGTACTTGGCCAACTGCCAGAGGCCATTCATAAGGCCAGCCAAAATGTGTCAGTGTTTGCCACCCCATTGAGTCATGAACCATCCCTCTGTGGAGCAGAGCCAATGGCAGGATCCCTGGGATGCATTTACTGTTCCCCATCCACCCTTCAAGGTTTCTATTGCAGAGTGTTAGTGAGGGGCTCTGTAAAATGTAGTTAGGGATGTTGTTCCAAAGTTTGGGGAATGTCTGTGACAGGAAGCTGTCCCTCCAGCATCTTCCGGTTATTGCTGTGGCAAGGTCAGCTCACTACAGTGTGTGGCTCACTGTGACGTAGATTCCCATAGGTGGAGCATATCCATCAAGCCAGAGTTCGACATGGCTGTGTTGGTCAGTGGAGATCATCTCTGGGTAAACAAGATGCCACTGAGTAAAGCAGGAGTTTATTCAGCCCGGCTGCATAGGCCATATGTTGGAGGCCAGTATTCCCCTTGGTGAGGTACATTCGAGGACCCCCCCCAGCTGGACGTGTCCTCTGAAGTACATCCCACGTGGATTATTATACCCTAAGATGGGACTGATGAGTGATGAGTAAAGGGGCACTATAACCCCAGTATGTCTAGATGGGAATCCTTTAGTAGCCAGATGGCCTACATAGAAGGATGTCCTCACTACTGTGAAGATATGATTGTCACAAGGGAGATCACTATCTACCTTAGTCCCCAGATACCCCATTACCTTGTCTGTATTAAAGTGGCTGCCGCTCATGTGTTAATATGTGGGTGCCAATTCCACAATGGAATGACCATGCAGTTAGTGGCACTTGGTTAGAGGCCATGTCAGTGGCACACTGTGATGTTCTCTGTGAGGCCTCCTGAGGGATGTCCGTGTCAGCTGGACCATCATTTCATGGCTCCCAGTTTACAGTCATTGCCAAACATAGTCTGCCGTAGTCCACCTGTGTTTGCTTGTATATCTGAGACTTATACGCCAAACAGTAGAGCTCCCAGGACCGAGTCCTGTGGGACACCAGTCGTGACTGTTCAAGAGATGGACCTGGAGACCGCTAGTTGTACCATGTGGGTTGTGTGTGTAAGCCCGTTGGCAACCCAACCTGTGATGTATGGGTGAATGTACAGGCTGGTGTGTTTATCAATAATACCTGAGTGGGGCATGGTGTCAAAAGCCTTGTTGAGGTCCAGGTAGTATGTGTGAACCACCTCCCTTGTCATCTAACATCTTGGTGACTGTATGTAAGATGTAAAACAGATTCAGTAGGCATGAACTGCAGTCAACCAAGCTGACCTGGGTTGAGTCATGTGTCCGAAGGTTACCAATGTCATTGTTAATGAGTGCCATGAGGATGTGAACCATACCATTGCAGACCATGCTAGTCAGGCTTATGGGGTGGTAGTTACCATGGTCAGTTGTGATTTCTCCATTATGGAGTGGAATAACCGTTGCCGCGTGCCATTGTATGGGCATGTAGCCTGTGGAGAGGCTGAGGTAGGAATACATAATTAGATGGGGGGCAGGTTGTCATGTACAGTTTGCAAGATGCAGTCTGGGTCAACATCTGCCTCCATTGATGCTGTGGTCTGCTGTTAGTGAGGGCCATTTCCACCTGTGTCTCTCTGATGGTTGGGATACTGTACCTTACGGGTACTGTTGTGGGCTCTTTAGGGGGTGAAGTATGCACCGAATGTATCTGCAAGGATATTGACGATATCAGTAGAGTAAGCACATTTTGCGCTATATTTCACTGGCACAGTGCAAATCTGTGTGTCACCATGTAGATCCTTGACATAGCCAAAGAAGAATTTGTGGTTATCTTTTGAATCCTTGTGTATTCTCCTGCTGATGTTAGCCTTGGATGATGTCAAGAGGGACCTACATATCATACTAATAGTGGTCATGGATGTCTGCCCTTCGTGGGATTTGCTGTGTGTCTGGAACACTGTCCTACATCTGTAGTATAGCCTGTTTATAGCAGAGGTCAACCAGACCGGTGTCCTTGTCTAGGAGGAGTGAGTCTTCGTTTACCAGCGATGGCACGATCAATACATCCATGTAGGTGCTTATAGACTGCATTGGAAAACCTGTCTGTATCTGGAACAGTGTTTCCCCTTAGCGTGGGGGCTGTGAAACCCCCCACCCCTGTCACTAGTAGTGTTAATTTAGCTGTAGGAAAGATATACACTGTGGTATCCGTGGGTGGGGGAGATGCTAGGGTGTGGAAACAGTGAACAGTTCATGGTAAGATCTAACCAGTGACCGGTAAACCTCCACTGTGGTGCACTTGTTGCCCATGTTGGTGATAACCACATCTAGTAGCTTCTACCCCATATTAGGGAGGTTACCACCTGATACAGGACATATGAGGTGATACATTCCAGGAAGTGCTGGTCCCGAAAGTGAGTACCGGAGTATGTTTCCCAGTTAATGGTATGGTAGTTGACATCGACCAATGCCAGGGTGTGTGTTAGGACTGTCGTGTTCTCCACTGTCTCCAGGTAGGTGGTGGTCCTGGGTCATGGAGGGTGATCCATAGCAGGCCACATTCAACATTGTTGTTGTGGCTGATGTTAGCTGCACATGGATGATCACAGAGGTATCATGCTGCCCCACTATCCTGGAGGTGTAGGTATCCCTGATGAATATGAATACAGCCCATCCATGTCTGTCAGTCCATGTTCCATGGCTGAAATGTGTGGTATGAGTTGTAGTCTGGTAGTGCTGGTGTGCTCTCAGGAGCCTTAAGACAGATTGCAGTTAATGCACAGATGTGAATGTTGTCCATCCTGAGGAGTGCTGTGAGTGCATGCATGTTGTGATCACAACCCCTGGTGTGGAGTAGCATAAACCACATTGAATCTGCTATTGTGCTGCTTATGGAGCTGGTATTCACCTTCAGGACTCTCCTAAATAAAGCACCATGGGGGCGCCAATAGCCTTGGCCGGTATTCTAAAGTGTAAGACAGACACATAAGCCGGTATGGTATCATTGCATGCATGTTCCCCATCTGTGCTTGATTTTCATCTCCCCATGTAGGTAACCTAGTGGTAAGCAATAGAAAGCCTTAACCATATACAGTCTTCTAGCTTCCAAGATAGGCATTTGGAGTGACTAAGTATCAGTGTTCTGTATGTCCGTGCTGTACTCAACTGTTTCCTGACTACATGATGAGTTCACACTGTATATTGTGATCTGAAGGTCTGTTTATTTGCATATTATGGCTGTGATGGTCTGCATGTTAGAGGTGCACAGACAGCCTACTATCTATCTGCCCAAGGGCAATTAGAAGCACAGCAACAGTGTGTTGGCCTTCCCCGCACCATTGATGAAGTAACTGAGCCTCTGTCAAGCATAGCCAATGAAGCAATCCCAGGCAGAGTTGCAGGAAGCAGTTGAAGACTGGGGTTGTGGAGGGCGATAGGGGCACTTAGTGATTTAAAGAGGGCATGTTAATGTGGCAGTTCAAGACCATTCAATTGCCCCAACAGGTCTAGTAGCTATCAAACTGGACAGGCTCCCCCACCCCCTGGCTGTATGGTTCTGGGACACATGATCCTACAGGTGTATAGTCTGTTACCCATTCACGCAGCAAGGTTTCCCTTGACGTGTGTCAGTGAGGGGCTATGCCTAATGTCTTTAGGAAAGTAATGTATTGTCTCACAGTACGTTTGTTATATGTTGTTATTTCAAGAGTACGTGAAGCTCAGTGTTGCTTAGCCTAGCTTACACATAGAAATCATCTAAATAGGAAATAGGCGGAAGCAATGTTAATGTCAACAGTGTAATGGTTACAGCATCTGCATAGTATCTGTGCATTCGAGGTTACAATCCCGATAAAGGCAAGGATGTTTATCATGTGCAAAAGTATACCTTAACCACAGCTTGCATATATAGGTAGTACTCATCTGTATAACAAACATTCAAATCACCCATATAAACCCATGTGTGCAAGAGTACAGTCAACAGAGAATGTAATGTCATGACAGCACATAGTGAGATGTTACGTCACTGACAGGTATATATCCGGAGAAGTTAGCGGATGTGGCCGTGTTTGCGTGCACAGGTTATACATCACAACGATTGTTTAACTGTGTTTAACTGCTGCTATAATGTCACACAAGCACTGTTAAACATGCTTACAACAGCGTAAATGAGCCTTACTCTGCAGTAAACAACATTCGTAAAGCATCACAGGTGTCGAACCCTGGACCATGCACACTATAGTCATGGGACGTACCACTAAGCCATCCGAGGTGTACACATGTTTCATGGTCCTGAGACTACACCTTATACCATATCCATTTCACTGTAATGATCACAAATGGGACAATGGCCTTGTGAACATATGTACAGTACATTGTAATGTACTGTAGTTTGTGAACCAACACATTCCAGTCTACAGATGTATTACTGTTACAAAGTAATACGTAATAGATATATATATATATATATATATATATATATATATATATATATATATATATATATATATATATATATATATATATATATGTCAATGATGTCTGCACACACACACACACACGTATATATATATATATATATATATATATATTATACAGTTACAGCAATAGCCATATATATAAGCATCTATGAACACACTTTGTGACACAGAAGCACTCCAAAGGAATTGGAGTGTACACAAAACACATGCAGCTCTGGTATCATAACAATTAATACTAACCTAAGTCACCATAGAAAGGGTGGTTGTTGTGTACGTGAAGATTGGGGTGGGGGAGGAATGATGGGTAATGCAATCATGCATCAAGGAGGGCCTGGGTCGGATGTCCAACAAGTGAACTGGAGGGGCATACATGGAGTATGGGGACAATACAAAAAGGACACAAAGCAAGAACCTTACTCATTCATAATATACCCTGTCATGTCACACTGCAACACCCACTTTCACAAACATATGAACATTAACATGTATGAGACATATGTACACCAACTGATTGTCACATATGTTGTCAGTAGTGAGGAATGTCTGTAGTACAACGTATATTCTAAACACCATAACATTCGTGCATATCTCAGATGCCGTAGTGATAAGGTCAGTGACTGTGGTGTTCACGGTACCGGGTTCAAGACCTGCAAAGGCTGTTAGGTAATACTGAGGGCCAGAATAAGGGCTTTTGGATGCAGGTGGATTAAAGCACTCTTAAGCAGTTGTAAGCGGGTTTCCACGTGTTTGCATGATGGTAAGCAGCGCTGCTCCACGGTAAATGGAGAAACACTTCACACGTTTGACCTTTGCTTAACGTCACGCAGACCTCAGGCAAACCTGCTCACAACCATGTAAATGTGCGTTATTCACACTTTCACTGCCAGTGCCTACTCTGAGAGGTAAAATAATAACACCTTCCAGGAGTAGAACCCACAACTATGTACTCCATCCTCCGGTTAACCTAACACTAAGCTACCTGGGATGTACCTATCCCAGTTGTGTATGCAGACAGGCTAAAACACAAAAGGGAGGAATGTGTTGAAATAGGACAATGAACACAACTGAGAAGGAAAAAGTGCTTGGAAACAGTACCAAAATCACAACAAACCAAAGCACTTGCAGAACCAGCAAACAAAATGCCTCTTCAGGTCAGTGAACCAAAAAGATTTATTTAACGCCAAAAAACAATAACTTGCATTTTCATCCTTAGACTTCATCAGAATGAATAGTAACCAAGCTAGTAATCTCCTTAAATAACCCTCCCTTCCCATTGACAAAACAATTAACCAATTAAAACATTTAGTATAACTGAATGTAGTGCATTCAAAGTGCAATTGCAAAAATGCAACTATAAAAACTCCTACTAACTCACAACCAAGTGGGCTGACCGCCCCAACCAATCCCATTCCGTAGCTTAGCAGAAGCCTTAATCTTAAAACCCATGGAGAGGATCGATCATACTGGAACTCATAAATACATAGGGAACTTGCAGACCTTGGATCCAACCAGTTTGGCTTTTGTCAAAGGCAGATCATGCCAGGTTACCCTAGCTATCATATAGGTGGCCCTAAAACAAATAGTTACTTGTTACAGTAACAGTTTTTTAAAAAGCAGATTTTAAAAAACACTGAATCACATAGTTAGTATGTAAATACATAAAATGCAGGCCATCAAATGTAATATAATAGAAATAAGTAAAAAAGTTAAAAAGATGTTACACCAATGTTTTAAATTGTGTTGAAACAAAACCACTGTGGTAAACTAGTAAAACACTGCCATCTTCTGGTCAAGAAATAATGCTAAATAAAAGCATTATAGTTTAGCAGATCTAAGTTTAAGGGCAGGGGCTAAAGAAATATAGTCATTCAAGCCTAGTACGCTGTTGGCCTCCAAGGTCAACTGACAAAATTGTTGCCTGTACTCTACCTTTGTCTCCCAGAGACCACCTCAAGGGTCCTGTTCTATTTTTTCTATGACAAAAAAAAACTGCATCTTTACAAAGTGTGGTATGTCTAAATAGTGCATTATTAGTGTCTTGCTTACAAATGTCATAGAAATGTTCTTTAAGAGATTCTTAAAGGAACAACCACCAAGTCAGGGTTATGAAACCCAACAAGGGGGGGGGGGGGAGGACTGTCCTTATGGACAGTATTATTTATTCAGGCAAGATGATGGATATGTTAAACAACACGGGCAGATACTATAGAGTTTCACGTAACAAAATCAGTATAGCCCATAGGAAGATTGATTTTATTCTTAAAGAACTGGTTGATGAAGACATGATTAGTCAAGATACCTATCACTTTTTAATTATGGACAAACCAATAGTACCATCTATTTTTGGTATACCCAAGGTCCATAAGGATGTGGACAACCCACCACTCAGACCAATTGTGGCAGCCACTCGGTTTAAAACTTACCCTTTGGCTAAATTTTTGGACCTAACGTTAAAAAATGTCTGGTCTGAGCAGGCAGGCATTCTGAAGGACTCTTGGGATTTTTTGAGAATTATCAACAATGACCTATATAGTGACAAACTCATCTTTGTTGCTTTAGATATCCAGGATTTAGTTAATGTCATTCCTCACAAGTTAGGGTTGGAATGGTTCGAAGAAGCTCTTAGAACCAAAGGAAGTTTTGACGAAAACAGTATCTTGGTGTTTATGGATTTAATGGATTTGGTACTAAGACACAATTTTCTGTATTTCGAGGTTGAGTTTTTTAGGCAGTCAAGTGGAATAGCCATGGGGGGCAGTTGTGCCCCCATGTAAGCTAACTTGGTATTGTCCATTTGGGAAGAGCAGTTTGTTTTTCATTTTGTATATTCTCAATATTGTAAATACTATCAACGTTACTTGAATGATATTTGTATGTTTTGAATTGGACCTGAGGAGAAACTAATAGAATTTATTGAGTACGTCAATAGTACTACTGACTTCCTTAAATTCACCCATAGCTTTTCTAGGGAACACTTACAATATTTGGATGTGATGACTGAAAAGATACCTGAAGTCAGAAAATTTAAGTCCAATATTTACAGAAAAGTGACTTTTTCAAACTCCTACTTGTTTTACACTAGTGCCCACCCTTTCAAACAAAAGAAAGGAATTTTGAAAGGACAGTTCATTAGGAGTAGTAGGATGACGTCTCTTGATAGGGACTTCAACTTAGAAAGGAAGAAACTGAAAGATATGTTTTTGGAAAGAAATTACCCCCTTGCTTTAATAGAAGTATTGAATGAAGTAAAAAATGGGGAGGGGATTTAGTACCATCTTAGGGGTACTGGAACACACTGTAACCAAAACAGAGAATACCCCTACCCCAGACACAAACTGTAATAGTAATTTCATCTTGAATTTCAGTGCTGACACTTATTTGGTTAAAGACATTATTTCTAGAAATTGGGGGAAGTTTGTGGACTATTCTGACTTGGACTTGTTATTCAAGGACCCCCTGAAATTTACTTATAGGAAGGGGAAAAATATTAAGGAAATGTTGGAATATAGAAAACCAAAGCAGGGTAGGCAGAAGAAAGGCACGTTTAAGTGTGGGGCTTGCTCCCAATGCTCACATGTTATACAGGGGGAGAGTTTGTATTTAATGGCGAGGAACACAAAATTATAAACTAACACGTTCTCCAACTGTGACACCTTGGGGGTCATATATATCGCCATTTGTAAACCCTGTGGAGCCTTCTACATAGGGAAGACCGCAAGGAAGTTTAAGAGGCAAATATACGAACATCTCTATGACACTAGCAAGCAAGACACTAATAATGCACTATTTAGACATACCACACTTTGTAAATATGCCATTTTTGTTTTGTCATAGAAAAATAAAACAGGACCCTCGAGGTGGTCCCTGGGAGACAACGAGAGAGTACAGGCAACTATTCTGGCAGTTTACCTTGGAGGCCAACAGCGTGCCAGGCTTGAATGACTATATTTCTTTAGCCCCTGTCAAACTTAGACCTGTAAACTATAATGCTTTTATTTAGCATTATTTCTTGACCAGTAGATAACAGTGTTTTACTAGTTTACCACAGTGGTTTTGTTTCAACACAATTTAAAACTTTGGTGTAACACATCTTTTTTACTTTTTTACTTATTTCTATTATATTACATTTGATGGCCTGCATTTTATGCATTTACATACTAACTATGTGATTCAATGTTTTTTAAAATCTGCTTTTTAAAAAACCTGTTACTGTAACAAGTAACTATTTGTTTTAGGAGTTTTTATAGTTGCATTTTTATAGTTGCACTTTGAATACACTACACTCAGTTATACTAAATGTTTTAATTGGTTAATTGTTTTGTCAATGGGAAGGGAGGGTTACTTAAGGAGATTACAAGCTTGGTTACTATTCATTCTGATGAAGTCTAAGGACGAAAACGCAAGTTATTGTTTTGTGGCGTTAAATAAATCTTTTTGGTTCACTGACCTGAAGAGGCGTTTTGCTTGCTGGTTCTGCAAGTGCTTTGGTTTGTTGTGATATTGAAATAGGACAACCCGCGAGAAAGAGACATGTCGATATATACAGGTCTACATATATACATATGTAGATGTATAGATAGGTTAGAAACATCTACACATCTATGGAGGTACAGATAAATGTATGCAATGTATATATCTATATACATATATGTATATATATATATATATATATATATATATATATCTATATATATATATATAAATATATATCTACACATACATACATGTCTGTAGACAGCATCCGAAGTGGTCATATCATAACATGGACCATAGCAATCACACATTCGGTGCCCCCCTCCCAAACAATATGAACATAACATATGAAGAGTATATGCCAATACGCTATTACAAATATTTTCTATGGACACAGTCACCAACACAACTGCATTGACTGCAAATATCCATGACAGAATTACACAGACAGCTTTCATTTTGCAAATCTTTATCACATTCCAATGTATTGCCAAAAGGATTCAAGGACTAACAGTATCTGCATGCTATACAGGAAGCATTTAATAGTGCCTTAATGAATCAGCCTGCATTTACCATAGTATTAGTCCACTAAGGGATAGGTGTTCACATAGGGAAAGAACACCCACACACATGTAGACGTTGTATAAAAGGGGTTCCTACACACCTGCATGTGCTATGTACACCTACCAAAATCTACCCCACAACCGAAATAATTACATCAATACATACTGTCATAGGTTCATAGGTTGGTACTAGGCTATCTGCCCGAAGGCATTTATAAGCCTAGCCAGAACGTGTTGGCTTTCTCCGCCCCCTTAGATTAGTTTCCTGTGCCTCTGTCCAGCAGAGCCACTGAAGTGATCCCCGAGGTTAACTTTGTTTCCCATCCACTTGTCAAGGTTTCTTTTGAAGAGTGTTAGCAAGCAGCTCTGCCTAATGTAGACTGGGATCTTGTTCCAAAGCATGGGAAGTCTCTGGGACAAGAATCTATACCTCCAGCACATCCTATTTATTGCTGTGGTGAGGTTTAGATCCCTAGAGCATGTGTGTCGAGGGGATAAGGTTTTCTTTAGGTGGAGCATGTCCATCAATTCTGGGTTGGACATGGCCTTGTATGTCAGGCAGAGATCACCTCTGAGTAGGTGGTATACCATAACCAATTATGCAACTGCTGTACAACATCTGCTGAAACCTTAACATACCTGGACACAGACACACTAACATGGCCCTATGTGAAACAGTTGCCATTATACAACTGAGCAGCTGCTGATGTAACAGGGCTGGTATGAACTAATCCCATTTCAGAGGGTTGAAAGGTTCATACACCAGGAAGTTTTACTGAGTACTGATTATAAGCACAGTATGATGCACAGTAACACCAAACTAAATATGTCTGGTAAGCACACTGTAAACCCCCTAACATTATATGCATAGCTATGCAGCCTTGAGATGGTCAAACAACCTGGCCAGTCTAAGACATATACAGAAGTATTAGGTACAGACAAACCCTGCACAAGCAGCAATGTTCAGAAATATAACAGCAGTACTCACATTTAGACCAGATTCTCTAGGCATTGCACACAATATATTACTGTTTGTCTCAATACAGCTGTTGCAATGGATTCCAAAAAAAGCCTCCACGCTATCTTACTCACAAGTAAGGCAAAGGGAAAATGCCCAAGTGGATTACTCAATTATACTCCACTGTAGCCATGGTATTTGCTAAGGCAGTAGCAGCACAGCTGATGTGCATGTAATTAGCTACTTAGGAACACCAATTGGTCATCGGGATAGCACATGTTACTGATCAGTAACTATAAAAGGTTGCATTGTCACACATTCAAACCATCTGTATCTACCTGTAGGACAGTACAAAACATGGAAAGATGAACCGAAAATGAGTAGTACACTAGTTAATAACACCTCTGATTATTAAGACGGTATGTATAACATTTAGTATGTCTGTGTATGTAGTACCTGTTCTGTAAGAATTACAGTGTAATCAATGCATATAGTGGAAATAGCTATCTTGTAGCGATGTACTGTTGAGCAGTAGTAATGCTTGTAGTATTCTATGTGTGTACTACTGTAGGTCACACGGCACACTCCACATACACCACAAGGGATGCTATGGGCTTGGAACCCACCATTTCGCTTCCAGCCACTGTCATTGTCTGGATTGGTCCAACAAGTATGTGCTATAACAGGGGATAGTATATGTTGTTATATTGTAACAGTCGACATATGTATGGGTGTATAAGTAAGATGAACATGTTAAAGGTGGGCTTACCGTGCAAATATGGCATGCATTGTGGGATATTGTGCCAATAACTGTGTAATGTACAGTATTCTAGGCAGATCTGTATTCTATTCTACATAGCCGTTCTGATATGTTATGCAAACAGTAGTTATATCTATTGGCAATTACAATACTCAATGACAGGAAACATAGCATTAGTATTCATCTGACAGGTTAGCAGCATGATAGCAAAGATAATTGGAAGAGCCAGGTAACTATCCATGCACATAACACATGTAATATCCACCTCTCTACTATCGTTTGCAAGCAATAACAGCTGTGCATGTGTACATGTTATGCAAATGTGTAGTGACCCTTGTTACAGGGCTGGGCCAAATGGCTATGTGCACACCTACATAGAGTGAATATTGAGAGTACAGACACAATGGTTGAACTACCAGGTTTATGTAGCCCAACCTAACAGCTGCCTGCACATACTGTATGTAAGGTAGTGCACAGCACTGGTAATGAAACAGGTTGCATATCATCTTTAACTCCAGTGTAACATCTGCAGTAGGAGTGTAAGATGTAGGAGACAGCTGTCCATGTGTAATAGCCGCATCATAGGTGATGGCTCACACTATCTGATTATATTCTGATCATGTTGATAGCGGCATCAGAGCCTATTGATACATGACTCTGTTTGGAGAGTGGGTGTCTGTGCCCAACAGAGCTCATGGTCTTGGTGGATATGTCAGTATATACCCAGAGAAGGAAACAGACCTGTAGACACATGCATTATCTGTAATCAACTAACAGGATGTGATGTGCTCCTCAGAGGAAGTTTGCTGCCAAGGGTAGCTACACTGTGTCCATAATAGCCAGTGTTGTCACCTCCATAACACAAATAATTACATGTGAGCATCACTGTCTAAAACATCTTCATAGGCAATATGTAGACTAAAGACAGTACTTGGTACTTGTAGTACTGACTGCTCATACAGGTATGTCCACTAGTCAGCTACTGGTGTCTCCTAATGTGAGCTTTGTGTATGTGGCCATCCTGGGGGAATGTAATCTCTATGCCATATACACTGCCAGACCCACCTAACACCATGCCCCACACATGGTCTGGGATGCAGCTACAGGGGTAAGCTGGACGGCAGCCCAGTCTACAGCCATGACTGGACTGGACAGTCATGAGGTGTAGGTTAACACATGCAACTCATCAACACAACCAACACATACACTTATAAGAACACAGTAAGGACACCCACACACACTACCGGAAATCACACACATTCACAGACATGTCTAAGTATCTGGCCAAACAAGTGACCCCCGCAAGCAGGAAGAGACAGACACCGATATACACAAACTATATAACATTATTTGTATAATTGTGCCACACCTCTGAACACATGACTGGAAACATGCCCAACAGTACTCATTTGTGAGTGCAAACTCTAGCACTATGTTACACACAGACCTATATGAGGGCATACATACTGTCAGCTGCCTGTCTGACATGATTAGCCACATACTCATACACTCAGACCGCCTATTGATCTATAGGGTCTATATTAGAACACCAAACATTCAAAATTTCGAGTTTTCTAATATTGATCCATTTTCAGCGAACGCTGAAAATATCGAAGAAAGAGAAAACCGAATTTTTTTTCCTAGGGAAAGAATTTGGATGTCCGTTTCTGTTGCTATGGTATTTTCAGTGCTGTGGTGGAAAGTTACAGGTCGGGTTCAGGTAAGTGTGTGATTGTGTGGATGTGTGGGTTAGGGCATGGGTCAGGTAAGTGTGCGATTGTGTGGATGTGAGGGTTAGGCCGGGGTAGGTTAGTTAGGGTTAGGGCACGGGTGAGGTGACTGTGCAATAGTGATGGACCTTAGGGTTAGGGTTAAGGTAAGTGGACAGTTAGTGGTGTATGTATAGTTTAGTGTAGGGTTAGGTGTAAGAGTTTAGGTGTATGTGTGTGGATTGCTGTTTGTTTGGTGTGCTTGTGTTGTGTGTATGTGTTTTGGAACAGCAAATTTTTTCCCTAGAAAAAAAATTGCTGTTCTGTAAGTTCGATGTTTTAAATTTTCAATTCATAGGGTTCGATATTAGAACACTCGAAATTTTGAACGTTCGGTGTTCTAATATAGACTTGATCTATACACACGGCTCAGGTATATTCCATGTTGTTGTGCAGGATCTGTGATGCAGTAGCCTGGACAGCATGGAAACACATGTAGGAACTGTCAGGTCTTGTAGGCCATGCAGGTATGTCCCAAGGCCTGGTTAGCATTCTGCCACTGGCCAGAATGATACTGCAGTACAGGGACAAAAGGATTGTATTCCACAATTGTGTAGTGTAGTGGTGCATGTCGCAGGGTATCCAGTATCTGTCGTCATGGGATAACACGGTTGACAGACCATGATGCTTTGCCAGACAGGGCCTGCATCTGTCACCCCTGGGAATCTGGATACTGCCTAGGGCTCATGCTTCCCCTATAGTGCCTTCATCATGAACAGTTCAAGTGAAGGTCCACTGTTGTTACAGGGACAGCCAAGAAATACACTGTGGGTCTCACTACACAATGATACATGTCAGAAACACTATATAGATACACATATGTCAATCCCTAACATTGAAAACATATCTGTGCAGTGGCTGAGACATGTTTCAATGCTCCAGAGAGTACATGACCATGTTATAACACATACCTCACCTCTTGCCCATTATCCTTTATTAGAACACTCCTCACCTGAAGGATATGTACACCCCCATGCTTATTGCACTTGCATAAAGTACAGTTGTGTACCTACCATAAATGTAGATGTTCGAGTGTATTCACTGTTGCAGTCATTACTCTTGGGTTATCCTGCTGGCAGGCTACCTTCAGTCGGCCAGAATTCCAAAGTCTAGGTCCAGTGTCAGTTGCTGTCGCCTCTTCCCTGATGTCAGAGCGCCAGGGGTATAAAAGATGCAGCTGATGCCATTTTCTTCAGTTTTTCTTGCCCCAGATGTCAGGTGCCCCCAAATTGGTAGGCTGAAAAATATGCCAATAAAAATGCATGCACAAAAATAACATTTTCTTCATCTACAAGCAAATACACCAAATAGGTTGTGTAGGATGGAGAAGTGCAGATAAGTCCCAGCAAAGAAAAGGAGGATGGAGGGTGGGTAACCTGGACTGCAACAGTGAATACACTCGAACATCTACATTTATAGTAGGTACACAATGGTACTATGTTCATCATGTTTCACTGTTGCAGTCATTACTCTTAGGTTGAATCCCAAAGCTGAGGATGGGTGGCTGGGCTAAATAGGATTAGGAGAGGCTATGAGGCCCTGCAGAACTGCAGTGGCAAAGCTTGCTCTGGACTTAGAATAAAGAGGTAAGTGGCAGTGCTTTGTGAAGGTGTGCACTGAACTCCAAGTTGCAGCCTCTAAGATATCTTTGGTTGGTACTCCTCTGAGGAAGGTTGCTGAAGTGGCTGCTGCTCTGATGAAATGAGGCCTAATGCCCTTAGGCACTGATTTGCCATGTTGAAAATAGCAGAAGCGGATGCAATGGCCTATCCATTTAGAAACAGTATGTTTTGAGATAGCCTTTCCTTGTGATCCTGCAGCATGTGACACTAAAAGTTGCTCAGACTTTCTGAAAGCTTTAGTTCTGTCCCAGTAGAAGTGTAACTGCCTGCGTATGTCCAAAGAATGCAGAATTGTCTCACCCTTGTTCTGTGGATTTGGATAAAAGGTAGGCAAGTGAATGGTTTGGTTGAGAGCCACACTGGACACCACCTTAGGCATAAATGTAGGGTTTGTCCACAGAAAAACCCTGTCTGCATGAAAAATGATGAAAGGTTCCACAGCCATGAGTGCTTGTAACTCCGAGACTTGCCTTGCAGAGGTTATTGCTAGGAGCAGAACTGTTTTCCAGGCTAAGAATTTTATATCTGCTGTTGATGCTGGCTCGAAAGGAGGCAGTGTGAGTTTTTCCAAAACATAATTGAGGTCCCAGGCCAGAATTGGTGCTCTCCTTGGTTGCCTAATGTTTTTGGCCCCTCTGAGGTACTGCCTTATTAAAAGATGAGAAAAGACAGGTGGTTCCATATTGTAGTGGGCTGAAATGGCAGAGGCATGAATCTTAATTGATGAGAAAGAAAGGCCTTTGTTCAGCATCTCAGGTATTGTAAAACCTGAGGGATATTTGATACACACGTGTCAATGCCTTGTTCCTGGTTCCAAGCACAGAATCTCTTCCATTTTTCTGCAGAAGATTTTCTGGTACTGGGCCTCCTGGCCTCCAAGATAACATCCATAACAGCTTTTGAAAGAGGAGTGTTCTGAATGGCTACATTATCCGCCATGCTGACAGATTTAAGGTCCTACGTTGGCTGTGCAGGATCTGATTGTTTTGTTGGGTCAGCAAGTGGGAAGTTTGAGGCAATATCCATGCTGGACCTTGAGACAAGCTCTTTAGGATTGGGTACCAGTGCTGGCGTGGCCAATCTGGTGCAATTAGTATCATTTTTGGCTTCTCTTGTCTGACCTTTAGGAGTACCCTGGGAAGAAGAGGCAGTGGGGGAAAACAATATACTGTTAGATTTTTCCAGCTGAAGGATAGGGCGTCCACTTTCCATGCTTGCTTATGGTAAATCCTTGTGCAAAATCACTGCAATTGACAGTTGTGAGGGGAGGCAAATAGATCTATGTCTTGGCATCCCCATTTCCTTATTATCATGCTAAAGACTTGTGGATCCAGTTTCCATTCATGGGGATCCATGAGGTTTCTGCTTAGTTCGTCTGCCAGAGTATTTGTTTTTCCTTAGCAGGAATTGTGCTTGCAGGTGAACTTGAAAAGCCAATGCTGTGTCCCATAAGGTCATTGCTTGTCTGCAGAGGGGGTAGGAATGTGTACCTCCCTGCTTGTTTATGTACCACATGACTGTAGTGTTGTCTGTCTTTATCAGTAACTGCCCTGGGTAAAGCAGGCCCTTGAAAGATGTCAGGACATTTTGAACAGCTAGCATCTCTTTTTGATTGATGTGAAGATGCATTTGGTTTGCGGGCCATGTGCCCTGAATACATTTTCCTGCCATATGGGCCCCCCAGGCATAATCTGATGCATCCGTTGTCAGTGTCTGTCTGGCTGTGGTAAACTGAATGGCAGACCCTTGTTGTGGTGACAGGCTTCTGCCCACCATCGAAACAAACTCCTGTTGCAGGCAGGGAATGAGTGCAATTACTGTCTCCAGGCTGTGGCAATGCTGAGTCCAAACACTTTTTTAGATACCATTGTAGTTTCCACATATGCAGTCTGGCATATGGAATTAGTAGAATGCAGGAAGCCATGAAAGCCAAGGCCTGCAGGATTTTCCTTGCAGATAAGTAGGTTTTTGTTGCCAATTTCTTGAAGTAAGTAGTCAGTTGCTTTTGTTTGTCTGGCGTGAGATAAGCCACCTGGGCAGTTGTATTTAAGCTTGCACCCAGGAATATTATCTCTTGAGAGGGCACTAGTTTTGATTTCTTCTCATTTACTGTATACCCTAGGCCAATTAGTAATCTTTTTACAAACGCCAGATGCTTTAGAAGAATGTCTTTGTTCTCTGCTTGAATTAGGCAGTCGTCCAAGTAGGGATATATTTTAATCCCTTTTTGTCTGCAACACGCAATTACTGGTGCCAGGCATTTTGTGAAGACCCTGGGCACAGTAGATAAGCCAAAGGGCAGTGCAGAGTATTGGTAATGCACTGAGCTAGCTATGAATCTTGGGTATCTTCTGCAAGATTGTCTGACTGGGACATACAGGTATGCCTCTTTTAGGTCCAAAGTTACGAGCCAAGTCTTCTTGCCCAGCATGGGCAGTAGCTGCTGTAGAGTCAACATCTTGAATTTTGGAACTTCCAGAAACGTATTTAGTATAGACAGGTCCAGTATTGGTCTCCAGGTTTTGTCCTTTCTTGGTACTAGGAAAAGTCTGGAGTAAAATCCTTGCCCCTGCTCTTGTTGTGGTACTTGCTGAATGGGCTGTAATTTGTTTTTGAGCCTCTGCCCAATGATTGTGTGGCAGGTTTGGCATACCTTTTGACCTTAGTAGAGTGTGAAAATGGAACCTGTAGCCTTGGGACACTATGTTCATGACCCATTTGTCTTGGGTAACCATTTGCCAATTTGATGAAAAAAGTGCTAGTTTTCCCCCCTAAGGGGGGCTGCCAAAAGAAAAGTGCTTGGATCTGGTAGAGGAAAGTCATTGGGACTGTTTCCTGTAAGGCTGTGATTTCTCTTCTCTGCTTTTGGAGGTAGGAGCACCCCATTGTTTAGGCCTGTATGAGCCTTGGAGCTGAGATATGCCTCTGGGACGCCTGTATCTCCCTCTTTGTGGTCTGTCTGACACTGGAAAGGACCAATTTTTAGAAGGCCAGTTCCTGCTAAACCTGGGTGGCTGTACCTGTAAGAAATCCTTGACTGTCTGCATGGATTTTGCTTTATCATCCATTTTTTTCAACACCTCTTCTGCTTTAGTACCAAACAAAGTATCATGCTGTAATGGTGCATCTAATAATTTTGCTTTAACATGATCAGGCATATTCTGTTCCTTTAACCAAGCATGCCTTCTAATAACAGAACCTGTAACATCGGCCCTGCAAGTGGCCTCCAGTGAATCATAACCACATTGCAAAGTATGCTTTCCCACTTGTTCAGCCGCATGCGATAAATCCTGCAATTCCTTGTTCTCTGAACATTCAGTATTTGTCAACAATTTCTGTTTAAATATCAACAGTATTTAATGTCACTGCTTAATCATATGAAACTGACAATTTAAAGCCCTTACAGCCAGGGTAGCAGAAGTGTAGCCTTTTTTCCCCCATCTGTCTAGAGCCCTACAATCCCTATCAGAGGGGACAGGGTTTTTTGCAGTGGAAGCTTTAACCCCTTTGAGACCCTGAGATATAGTTTCTGGGTCAGCAGTGGGGTTTTTATATAGGAATTTACGAGAATCCGGGACCCTGTAGTATCTGTCTGGCTTAGCAGGTGTAGGGGGTAAAGAGTCAGGGGACAGGCCGGACTCTGAAAATACATCTACAATGTCTAGAACAGGTGGAATAGCAAGGGGTCTGTGCTGAAGAAGCAGCAGAAAGTCTCTGAGCCTTTTCTTAGATTCAGAATAATCTTGGCTCTACCAGTGGAAATGCTCCCTCATGGTATGCAGGGTTTCCCCAAAAGAATAATTCTCAGGAGGAGAGGCTGAAGGAATGGATTCTTCAGCATCAGAATCCTCATAGAGAAGCATGGAGTAATCCTGTTCAGAAGAGGAATCAGAGGAAATAGAAACCTGATCAGAAGAATCATACTCTTGTCTCTTGCCTAGGCCTCTTATCAGGAGAGGGATGGGAACCCCTGATCAAAGTAATTAGGTCTTCGGCCATTTTGAGCATCTGTTTTTTAGGCATGGAAGTCTGAGTAGGAGAATGCTGTACTTGTTTCTTTGTCTTTAGAGCTGAAGATGGCTTAATATATAGTTGTGTAGTTTTGAAGACACCTTCAGAAGCTAATGCCTGCTCAGCGGCTTCGGACCCATCTGAGGGGATGATTTCTGAGTGTCCAATACCTTGAGTATCCAGAGGCCCAGTCAGCTCCACGTGGGAGTCAGAAGTGGCCTGTGGCTCTGAGGTAGCGGGTGCCAGGGGCTGCGAAAGCACCTCACTGAGAACCGGCGACTGGCCTAGCAGAGGCCTCATCATTGGTTTTGGACCTTGGATGCTTATCCTTTTCCTTGTCCTTGCGTTTTTGTAAACTCCGGTTGTCGGCTGGTTCAACAGCATTATATAATTAAATCTTCGGCCAAAGTAATGAAATGCAAACTCGAACCGAAGCTCAATAGTGCGTTGGATAAATCTAGCACAAAACCGACAGCTAGCAATGTTGTGATCACGGCCTAGGCAAGGGATACAGTAAGAGTGAAAATCCTTATGAGGTATTTGCTTCTCACAAGAAATACAATTGTTAACGTTTTCTGACATCAGTCTAGAGCAAGAAAAAAGTTTCCCCAAAGGGGTACTTAGCTTTAATGAAGACCTCGGTTCTGAAATTCGGATTTGAAAATCTCAGGAGTCGGCTGACCGGCACTTGCAAACTGGTTTTGCTTCAGGCACCACGCAGCAAGAAAGACTGAAGAAAATGGCATTGGCTGCATCTTTTATACCCCTGGCACTCTAACGTCAGGGAAGAGGCGACAGCAACCGACGCCGGACCTAGACTTTGGAATTCTGGCCGACTGAGGGTAGCCTGCCAACAGGATAACCCAAGAGTAATGACTGCAACAGTGAAACACGATGAACATCATCAGATGCATTATGCTGAGCAACAACCTTTGTGCCACAGTGGAATTCAACATGCACCTTGAGACAGATCACCCACCAGGCCGTGGACTTCCCAACTGCCATAATGTGCTGTAATGGGGAAGAAAAGGTCTGAGACAGAACCATACTATTGGCTACTCTCAACTATTCCATTATGAACTGGGAAGACTCCTCATGTGCCAACACCTGCGCTCAATGCATGTTGGATTCCATCGACCCCACTGACCTGGATCACAGTAGTCACACAAACAGGGCTAATAGTATGCTACACATAGTTAGTCTCCAATGCCAATGTTATGTTCCCTAAGAGCAGAGTGATAAGTGCCATGGCACCCATGCAGATGGACAATGCATGTGCAAATGCTGAATACTACACAAATGAACCTTAATCAGTCACATATGTGCAGTGATTGTGCCATTGAAACAAAACCAGGAGTCAACCCAACACAAACAAGTAGGCAAACTGGTGGTACCATGCTTTAAACTGAACCACAGAAGGTTGTAACTGTTGCAAGAGTGAACACACATGAGTGTAGGTGATCCCTGGTCAGCCTCAGTAAAATGCAGATACACCATATGAAACCACGCAAAGCTGCCGTGAAACCAATCGGCCACATATTATGAGGCCAAGCACAGAGCATTCTATAGCTGTGTCGTTAATCGTAATGGCAATGACAAGACCTGCCGTACTGCACAGCAAGATGGCATGGGAAGTACTGCACCTACAGAAATAGCACCCGCTCATCCTGATAGGGTCTTGGAGAAACTAAACCCACTCTCACCTCCCCCCCACCCCATCAGGTGCACTAAGTAATATATCCATGTACACTACAAGGCCCCTGTAGTAACGACTATGCAGGTACAAGCTGCACTCTCTAATGCCATACATACAGTTTTCATGGGACCTGTCACCATCCCAGGGTGTATCCTACACAAATGTAAGAACATTTAGCTATCCACATACTAATGTTCAATCATAGCTCCAGGTCAGGCTGTGTACACACCGAATGGTGCACAGCAACAGTTATAACACCCCACAAAGGGGGAAGACACCATTGATAATGGGACATAGTGCACAACTACCCTGCTGAGTCTGGTCTGTACGGCCATGAACCATGGTCAGTGTAATTGATGTACTCGGTACAGATGTAGATGACAGTAGGGTTGATTCACACTGCATATCATGACCTTGCCAGGTCGTAGGACACCATCACCCACAACGTGTTCCAGCTACACTCAGTAAACTAGGTGCATATACCTATGTCACAGCAGTGGTTGGCAACTGGACTGCTGGCAGAACCCACACTACAGAAGGTGTCCGACAAATACACGCACATCAAACCAGTGCCAGCCACAGTAATACAGTGGTCATTCCTGGTACGCCCCCTCTTTGGTATCTATACCACATAGACTAACACAGAAGGCATCAGCCTATTGTTGTTTGCAAATGACTATGAACTAGGAGCAATAGTTGACTCATTGTGTGCTGCGTTCAACATACAGAAGGGCCTTAGTGTGTCAGATGTCTGGTGTGTGATGTATGGCCACATTCATACAGCTAAGTATTGCATTGTCATCCCCTATGTTACAAACCCTGTACCCATTAACTACCACCTAGGCAGCAGTCAACATAATGGCAACTGTGTGTATGAGATGCAGCTGGACAGTACTTCCCTTTGACAGTTACATCACCACAAAAGACAGGTAGTCATATGTGGCACCCCTAATCATGACAGGGTGCTAACCAGGAATATAGAGATAACTGCTCAGCCATACTCAACACCCATGTGCCCCATAATAGATCACATATTTCCTTTAAGGATTATTGCCCATGTGTAGGTGGCCTACACTGCCTTTCACAATCCCTAGCTACACTATGTAGCATGCAGCCTACCCTGAATAAAGCCATGTCCAACCCAGAGGTATTGGACATGCTACACTTAACACATCCTGATCCCAAATAAACACATACGTCATGGACATCTGCCTTTCTAGTACAAGGATCACAACATGCCAGACAGATCCCTGTCCCATACACTTAACATACTCTTGCCATACTATGCATCCCTGTCCAGCAAAGCTGCACATCACCCCTCTCTGTGACATGGTGTGATGACTGCATGCCAAACATATCAGTAACCATGTGTATCAGTTCTGTGGCACTGGTTGAACTGGCCACTGAATATTATCTGTCTGCTGCCTACAGCTAGGTCACCTGTCTGCCTAGGCTCATAAATGGCCCAGGGCATATAGCCTACCACATCACTATGACCATACATGCCATAGTTGATATCCAACCCTCCAAATACCATCAGGCTAGCTATTGTCCCATGTGTTACACATGCACAACACAGGCAATACATGACAGGATGCTACACAGCTGTACAGTGCCATGTAGATGTATATGGCAAAACACATACATGCTTGCAAGTCTGCAGGGTCACAGGTCATGTCCCTAATGGCTATGTTTTATCTACATATGTGGCATATACACAGCATTAAGGTTGATTGCATTAATGTGAACACATCTAGCGATTGCATTAATGTGAACACATCTGGGCATGTGCTGATAGGTAAAGACACCACTACAGGTAAACAGACTTGCCCATGTCAAGACAACATCCTCATGGTGTATGAGCAATGTCATCACAAGACAGATACATATATGGCGATAACATCACATCACCTGTAGGTGTCAAATGTGTGTGACTTGTACATGTCAGTGGTGTTAGTGTCATGTCGATCTACAAAGACGTATTTGCAAACTTAATAAATGTGATACACATGTATGTACGGCTGTACTGCTATACTTCTCTGTGAGTTACTGTGACCTGTCTCCATCATTATGTCTTCCAGGTATGCCCCGTAGCCGACTGTCACCATATAGCCGCTTGGAGGATGAGGTCCTCATCCCATACCTCCTCGACAACTACACAACGCTCTTCAGCCATGTGCCACAGGATGCACAGCAGTGGGATGCCCTGTGGGAGGAGCTCTGCAGGAGGGTAAATGATGCTGGCGGTCACAATCGCACCTATCAGCAGGTGCACCGACACTGCACTGCCCAGATAAGATGGGTGAAACAGTGTGCAAATGCAATTGCCAGGGATCAAGGTGCAACAGGTGGGGGGGCCACTCACCCAGCCCCCACTCACATGTACCGAGGAGCTACTGGCCAACCTGGGGACACCTGCAGACCTCCATCCACAAGCATTAGCTGGTATTGTGGAGGTGGGTGTTTCTCAACCACCGAGCCTGGAGTTGCCTGGTAAGTCACTACTGCACATAAAACACAATCATATATCACATAGTTACATGTGTTACTGTACAATATGTAATGTAACATCATATGCAAGGCATGTATGCACACATGCCACATACTATAGTCTGCTACCCTATGTATGCACAGATGTGCATACTCCATAGTATAGTGTATTGTACTGACTTATGTGCTAACATAGACATTGCACCCTGTAGCTACCACACATGTGTGGATAATGATCTTACTGCTGTGACACACCTGTTTAGATACCTCTGGCATTTTGCAGTGACAGAAGCTTGTGTCAGGTGAGATTGTTATTATTTACCAGGCTTGATAATGCATGGAACATATTAATTGCATGCTATCTGCCATAACACACGTACACATAATGTATGGTGGTCCTGTTAATGGACACTGGTCAGACCTGCAATGCATCACACTGTTTACCTATGTAAAACAATTGTAGACTATATGAAACACCTACACTAAACCTTCCAAACCGTTATTGCCAGATGTGTGGACAACAGTGAATACAATGGTGGAGGTGTGTTTCACTGTAGGGACAGGTACTACATATCTGCATTACACATGTTGGGAATACGAACAGTACTGTACAGAGAGCATATGTGTGCACACACACTAAATATGTTGGAGCTGGAGTATACCCGGACCACAGGATACACCCTTGTGGAGTATACCCTTGCTATGAATGTCACACAATGTCATGTGCTATCAGACATGTCCATGACATGTAGTGGGCTGACTGCAACACTGCTCAACTATCCTGCAAAACATGTCTCAAATCCCATACATACCACCCTTTGTCTGCATAACACTGTCCTCAGTGGAGCATATGCCATTTATGGGTGTATGTCATATGGGATAACAATGACATGTGAAATAAGATGGCCATCACAACCATTGAACTGCACATGTGTACACATGGCCATGGAGTATGGCCAGAGGCATGAAGCAAAGCACACAGTAGAAGTGATGTACATGTGTGTACACCCTGTTGTATATTGGCTCGACACAATACAACTATGGCATTTGTGTAATGGTGATATTGCAGATGTGAAACACTACACATCATACAGGCCTGTGCACTAATTGTGTAGTTATAACATGAAACCACCACATAACATGTCGAACATCTGGAGTGTGTCACGACATGGAAGCATTCAGCTATACAGTATCCAAATACATACATGTGTTGTACAACATACACATACATCCACATCAAGCCATAGATACAGTAGACTCACCTTGCTGGTGTCAGACATCACTGTCATGCCTGCTCCTCATGTGTGTGAGGTACATGGATGGCATGTGGGACATAGAGAACTTGTACGTTAGCTATGTGTGGGCATAGTTGGCAGATATCAGTAACATGGTTGCAGATGTGCAGGGGTGTCATCCGTATACCTTTCTGTGACCTGTGTCACACATTTCACATTAGGGTTTATTGTGTATACACCTCGGTGATGTGGGTCACATTCCACATTAGATATGTATTGCATGTGAACATAGTCATGGCTATGAACTGTGTCAGCAGCTCACACTGTATAGCAATTGTGAAGCCACATGATGCCCTGCAATGGCTATGCACATCAGCTCAATGTGCAGTATGTTCCTGCATATTTGTAGGGTGGACAGACAATACTGCATCAGCTGAAGGCCCATGTTAGTATAACATGTCCCTGCATTGGGACACCATTACCGTACTGTAGATTGGAAAGGACACCATTGTGTTACACATGTATGAGTGTCATTCAACACGTCACCAGAAGAAATGTCATACTACATGTGACTGGCAAGGTCATACGCCACACAGCAGGCTGGTGTACTGTAAACCTGTGCTGGTCTGTGGCACCAATGCAAAGTAGGGACAGCCATGTCAAACATGTGTGTACAGCTACATGCACAATGTCTACACACAGCTCAGGGGTAGGCGGAATAATGTTGAACAGACATGCACTGCTTTGGGAGAGATATGCAAGCTAGGGCTCAGGCAAACATAGTATGCAGTCAACATACCCTACTGCTCATGTCCTCACACATAGGGGTGGTGGGCAACACAAAACATCAGTGGCAGATGTACAAAGGTCGGCGATGGTCTGTTAACATGTGGTGTATGTTGCACACACCATGTCAGTGCAGAGCAATGGTGCAAAGTTCATGCATTGTGTTGCAGCTATGGGACATAGGCTACTAACACAAAGGATGCAATACAGGTATGTATGCTAACCACCACTATAATTATATAAGGTGCATGCCGCCTGCTATACCACATGCATGCTGTTGTGTACAACTCGGGGATGTATGATGACTGCCACTATAATTGCCTAAGCTGTAACTATAATTGTCTAAGCTGAATGCCATCTGCCATATCACCTGCATGTAGCATGTGTGGCTGTGTGTGTCTGTGTGTGTGTGTCTGTGTCTGTGTGTGTCTGTGTGTCTGGTATAACTTGTAATGTACAGCTCTTGTCTTCCCCATCACAGGTGTTGATGTAGGTGTGTTGCCCTCCTGCGGTCCACCTGATGTTAGTGTCACCATAGACTCTAACAGTGATGATAGTATGATCGAGGCACAGGCAGGGTTGTCAGGGGCTGAATCTGTGCCATTGGTTGCCATTCCACTTGTCTCCCCCTCATTCTCGCACACAGTTCCCCTGCCTGCACATACCCCATCACCACCGGCCATAGAGGAAGGACAGTTGGGGGGTGGTAGCATGGAACAGGGAAGTGTGATGACTATGGAAGGAGTGCCGCACCTGCACACCATGCTCCCAGTCAACAGACTGGTGAGCCCAGCACTGCTCGTAGGAGGACCACTGGCCAACATGCCCCTGCGGGACCAAGCACATCAGCTGGAGTCACCAGACGCATGTTTCAGGCTGTAATGGAGGCACAGGCATGTGCTGAATGGCACAACAGAGATGGTCTGAGGCTTCAGAGGGCTGCTGTCTGTTCATTAACCGACAACATCCAGGCACTTGCAAATGCTCACCATCATCTTGCAGATGTTTTGGATAGACGATTGGGTGACATGGAGGGAGTCCTTGACTGTGGCATGTCAATCCTCGAGCGTGGAATGTCTGTGCTGGAACATCTGGTGAGAGTGAGGCATCGGGCACATGGATGTAGGCCGGCTACATCACCTGTCTACGTGAACATGCTACTGCACATGCCCCCTCCCATAGTGGCGGTAGCAGCAGCAGTGCTGCTGGTGCTGTGCAGTCCACACAAGGATGCAGCAGGCTATGTGCACATGGTCCTTGATGGTCCCAACAGGGACACAATTCCAGTGGACATGTATCATCAGACAGTACCGAATCTGGACATCTGCCTGGTAGTGCCCATGCAACCCCTGGCAGGCACAGGTCACGTGGCTGGATACCATGAACTGTGACACCTGCCTTGTACAGTCTGCAGATGTCAATATTACCCCTGTGTAGGCCAGCCTCATGCCATACCTGTGTGCATGCATACACACACACACACACACACACACACACACACACACACACACACACACACACACACACACACTGGAAACAAATGTAGGGCATCTAAACACACACACTCATAACATTCACACATGTCCAGTGATATCACAGGCACCAACACACATGCATGATGTCATCGAATGGCACAGCCTAGGCCTCTGGCAAACATTATCACCCTGTGCATATGATGATGCCTGTGCCGCATCCCTGTCATCCACACCATCGGTGAAGGGACATGTTCATATGGTCTGATGCACAGGGTGAACATACTAGGTAGACAATTGTAGATTAATACTGTTGAGTAGTGTTGACAGGCAGCAGACATAACATGAATTTCAGTTTTAGAATGCATTTTGTACATTTGACAGCAAAGACATGCATCTGGAGCATTGTCAACAAATGTTAAATAAAAAAAATAAATAAATAAAAAAAAATTGACAGCATGTATCATGTGTAACAACACTAACAGCATGTTGATACGGACATTCTGCCTTCCTCTTTCATGTGTAGTTGCCTGTGCCAGGGGATGTTGGTGTATGCGGTAGTCCCATATGTACATGTTGACTACCCACAGGTCAGTATGACAATACCTGCATGCACATTGTAGCTTCCACATCAGTTATATTCTCCCATGTTTCAATTATGTTTACTGTTCTAATGATCCAAGAGCATGACAGCTGTGTAGTAAGCTACTGTGTTCAGAGCCGTCGCATCCATGCTGGGTGACATCACAGGTATAGTTACCTGGAGCACGGAGTGGGTAAAAGTGTGGTATGCCAGATGACAAGGCTAAAGGCCAGTGGAAACAGTGACATCTCATTGGGAAGCAGTAATACCCACTGCCATGATAGCATGCAAACACAGACACGCCCACACACTCAAGGATTCCAGACACAGTAACACATACTCTGACACACACACACACACACACACACACACACACACACACACACACACACACACACACACACACACACACACACACAGTTGCCAGTGTTCGGATGTCAACCCCTGCCTATGTGCATATCATCATTACAGTACTAAGCAATTACAAGATGCACCACAGAGATTACACATGTACAGGTAATGGGAATGGCCTAAGATCGAGGACATCGACAGGGAAACTACAGCGCTGTGAGTGTATGTGGGGAGGGGGGGTCCATCAGTAGGCTATGTAACAACAGGTCACACCCCAGGGCATATATGTTAACAGGCAGTTAGTATGCCCGTCTATGATTGACTTTACAAACAGGGATGCTACACTGCTTTGAGTGGATGGGGGGAGGGGGCATTAACATTCCACTATGGTGCCACACACAGCCACACACACAGATACACACAAACACACACACACAAACACACACACACACACTCACACTCACACTCACACTCACACTCACACTCACACTCACCGGTATTTACAAAGATATACACCTATGTCACACACATACAGACACTTTACATGTGTGTGGTTTAACCACCTGCCTATGGCTTTCTTTCTACACTTCACTCTGTACTGGTGTCACCAACAGTGTTCAGGAGAGTGATAACATGTGGGATGTATTCCCAACCATACGTAACATATATGGACACCCACATGTGCCAGTACTGTGAATCAAACACATGGCTATCTCATGATGGGTACTACAGCAGTACAGCACTATCACATCCGGTACAATGCTTACAGACTCTTTCCTATGACAACTGTGTTGATATTTGCACAATATATGCAAAGGGGAGGTATTACTGTTACAGGTGTCATGGGGTTTGCCTTCAGTGTCACCCTTACAGCATTCAACATTGTCTGTCTTTCACTTCAATTAACAAAACCTGACCTTAGCAGGTACACAGGTTATTGTAGGACTGGTTGTAACACACCAGTGAGCTGTCCTCAGTAATCATTCATCTGCAAAGAAGGCTCACCACTTAGTAGTCATGTCCAAACATCAGTCCATACCTCATGTATGGCTTACTGTACTTAGAGCATATCACCATATACAGTTGGCAATGTTGAGGCTGTATTGCAACAGCATGATGCACTTAGATAACAGTCACCTTCAGACATCAGACACTGCACACACATGGAATCTACACAAACAGCAATACATGTACACATATGCGGTCTACATCAGTACGTGCACTAGCAGGTCAAGAGGATACATTCCACACCTTCCCCATGCCATGTGTGAAACATAGCTGAGCATTTGTGGCTTGTAAACATCTCACTCCAGCATGTACTGGCTATTGTGGTACTAAGGCTAATGTCCAGACAGCATACAGCATGCATGGCTTGCAATTGTTGACATGGGGTATATGTAGGAGTTGTGGCCACACATGGCTGTACATGTCATGAACATATCACCTGTGACTACTCCAGGACATACACTGCAGAGCTGGATTTCCCTGAGTCTGTTAAGACAGGCCTTGTGTAGGTCCTATTGTCCTGTTATTTGGGTATGTTTGAAGGCATTGAATTAGGTGGACATGTCTAAAGACACACATGCCACATAGGGTGTTGTATGATATGATAGGTGGCATGGGTGACCAGTAGAGAGGGGATATTACCTCTGTCAACATACATATCGAACCCTATGTACTGTTAGCATGCTATCTGCCATGTGCATGTGTGTAATGACTGTAGCCACCTGTATGTAGAAATGTGAATGAAAGCTATGGTAATGTAATATATATTGTATGAGTGTGGGATGTACATATCCAGGGCAGGTATGGTTAGGTCATATCCAACCATGAGGGTGTTGGGTTACTGGTGTACAGCAACAGTGGACCATGTTAATGTTGACATCCGAGGGACCCTGGTATGTGTTCAACTGAGCACGTTACAAACAGTGGTATTATTGCATTGCATAACACGCTATGCAGCTGTGTCTGCACATGGGTGCATTGCACAGTTGATGTAGGCCTAGGTACAGTCCACCAATCGAGGGATATCTGGTGGTCTACCATACTATGTCATACCACATATGGATGTGTGTTGGTAGTCTGAGAACAAGGTGGTGGATGTATATGTGGATACAACCTAGAATGCAGCATTTGCCACTGTCACCTGTACCTGACTCATCTGAGATGTGTTATGTCAGAGTAGTGGTCCTTACATGTGAGTAGCCTTTATGAATATGTGTACACCACCACCTGGTATGGTCCATACCACTGTTATGGCCCACA
>NC_056735.1:999467971-999540471 GCF_019279795.1 Protopterus annectens | reverse complement strand
ACATTACTCTGGGACATGCACATCCCAGGCAATGTCCATGTCAAGGACTATCAAACACAGACATGGCATGCATTGCAAAGCTATGGTCATACACAATGGTAACCAGGATGTCAGGACATTTCATAAAATACCCATCTGTGTGGGACATTGCAGAAACTACACCCCTGTACCACATTGCACACCACTGTCAGGTGGCGTGATGCCAAGTATTACCCCTCACCCAGCCTTGTACAGCCATCTTGCACAGCCAACCACTACACACCCATGAAGCAATGCACACATGCATGTCAGTACTGACACCTTGTGTATGTGTGTGGGGTATGATGCTCCCAACCACAGTCACTCCCAGTATAACTCCCACTGGCATACCAACAGATGTCAAACACGTTCACATGCCCTAGCCCATAGAACCTCCGGATATCCCCTGTGGTGCATGTAGTACCTGTGCATTACTGCAGTGTAGCAAACTAAGTAGTTAGGGAGTGTATTTGCGGGCCTGGCAAAGAGTGTCAATGTGAGTCCATTAGACAGTGTGGTTGTGTTGACAATGACATCCATTCATGTGGACAGCCATGTGTGCTACATCTAATGTATGTCTACTATATCTCTGTTGAAGATGTCGCTTACCAACACACATATATGTTCTTACGGGTCCCTATGACTTTGTCGACAGTTCATTTAGTCGACAGTTCATTTCGTCGACAAGAATTTGCCCCCTTCCCCAATGTTGTGCGACCCTGGAGTTGATATATATAATTGGGGGGGTGTGGGGGGCACAGCTCCCCACATTGGGGGGTGTGTGGGGGCGAAGCCACCCACCTAAAATGCTTGTCGATGAAATGAACTGTCGACGAAATGAATGGTCAACGAAATGAACTGTCGACGAAGTCATAGGGACCCGTTCTTACACACACCAACATGTCAGCACACCAACATTTCAGCTTTGTGGCACATGGAGTAACTGCATGAACTTTTAATAGTAATGATTAGTCAGTCAAGGGTTTGATCCCTGTACTAGTAGGTATATGACAGAGGATGCTTAGGTTTTAGTCTCCAAGCCCTTCTCTGATGTACTTTGCCTCTGTCTGTCTCTCCCATACACTCTCTGGTGAATGTGGAGGTGTACATCTGCTCAGCAGCAGCTTGTGTATTGTAAGTGATGGTCATGATCTGGTGATGGCCCCTGTACCTATTGCAGTCCTCCTCTAGCTGACTGTATGTGGAAAAGCTGTGATGATGTTCCCATAGCCATTCACATGAAAAACACAGTACAATATCTAGGAACATCATATTGGTGTTTGCATATGACAGTCGCTGTGAGTGGTACCTGGATCTGATCTTTGGAAATGGCATCACAAATGATATCTGGATGTTCCTCAAACAACATACACAGTGGGAAATAGCCTAAAGACAGGAGGCTGATGTGCCAGACATGACTACAGCATGTAAGTGTAGCTTTGCTGCATTGAGACTACCACCTGTTTAACAAGTTGTGTGTGGTAATGGCTATTTTGCATGTTTTAAAACTGACAAGACAGTGCTTTGTTCATGATGGACCCCCATCTGTAGGGCCATCTGTGGACTGATCCATGTGTGGAACCATTTGTTTCTTGTGTTACTCATTGAACACACATCCGTGAACAGTAGGAGCTTAGTATGAGGATTGCAGCCAGTACATGATGATAGTGATGTGTTACTGCCATCACATCCCTGATTGGACATATGTCACATGAAACAGTGGTATGACAGGCACTGTCTGGGGTTCTCAGTGACATGCCAATAATGGGCCACTGTTCATAGCTGCAGTCACAAGTCTTCTACACTTTGTATAGATGTCATGCAGTATGTATGCATGTGTTGTGCTCCTTCTGCAAATGTATACCATCTGTTGTGTTGGGTTGATGTTCATATCTATGCATGCTGTTGTAAGTATTCCTGAATACTGTTGACTATTACTAAGCCATATATGTGTTTAAACTGCAACACCATAGGCTGTATGGGTTTGGAGGTCCCGGCAGAACCTCCTGTCCCACTTCAGCTGGCCATGGCACCAGGCACCAGCACATCTGGGGCCCAGCGTTGGACCTCCACCTCTGTTGGCTCTACACCACCTTCTGGTGGTACCGCCACTGAGGATGGGGATTGTCCCCCCTGGGAACAGGTCCAGACAGGAGCATGTCCACTGCCATATGGTCCCGGATGTGGTGCATAGGGGGCTCAATAAGGGGTTTTGAGGCCAGATACACCAGCTCAAGGGCAGAGTGTCACATTTACAGGGTGAGGCTGCCCCTCCTAGACAGCCCCCAGCACTGCCACCTTTGCAGCTGTTTTGGTGCAGTGGTGGCTGCCCATGGCTGGGGACTTCTGTCCCACTGTTTCCATCTGGGGGCTCATGGGCTTGTGAATGCCAAACACCCCTCCCCGTCCGAGGTGTATCCCCCCATGTGTCATATACCAACCATGTATGCTGTCTTGTCTGTCATCCTACCCTACCTATCCTCCACGGGCATACCTACTCTCCTTCCCCCACATCCCACTCTCACCTTATGGAAACATAAGGACAGTCGGTTCCTGGAACAACATTTGCCCCATACATAGCTGTCCATTTCACACATGTGTCCACTGGACACATGTAACCCTTTTAATATGCATCACAACATACTCCATTTGTCCTCACCCCTGTCTCTCAGGTGCACGATCCTAGTATGCACATGACTCCTAAATGTTCCAGGTACACATGATGCGGACGACCCCGTTGTACACACAACACTACCGGTCCCTCTATGGTTACCCCATTTACCTTTATCATGATGATGATGTCGCACACAGCACCTTGCAAGAGTACTGTTCTCACATAGTGATTGAACAGGAACTGTTGTGTTAATGTAAATAACATGCACAGAGTGATGTATATGGCCAAAGTACAAATGTTTGCGTGTATGAATGACACGTCTGTCTGAGGGAGTCTTAATATTACATAGGACAACACCACTACATAATACAGGCATCACTGGTGTTTCCCTTTTCATTCGTTTGTAATGCTTTGTTGTCACATGGTATGTTCCTGATATATCTCTATATATGTATGTACCTACATCTTGGACATAAACACTCACACATACATTACCGTGATGGAATACATTTCCTATACTGTTGAATGACTGCACTGGAAGATATGTTTGTGATAAGGTCCGATGTCTGTATATCTGCCATGGCTTATTGGCAAATTACAATAGCTGTGTGTGCAGGGTCCTGGTTTCGAGCCTTGCAGAGGCCATTTATTTTGTTGCAGGGGAGAACAAGGTCATTGGATAAGGAGTGATTAAGGCACATTAATGCAGTAGTGAGTGGGTGTGCATGGGTTTGCATGGTGCTAAGCAATGCTAACCTCTGGTTACAGTTTCTTACACTCAGTTAGCCTCTACATTGCTTTACCAGTGTAATACTCGCATACTGGTGGCCAAACAGGCTTACAGCCGCTTGCTCCCGCACTTGCAAATGCACTGCATTCGGTGTTTGCATCTGATACTCACACCCCTGGGTGGGAGTGAGGACTACAATATTACCTTGTGATGCCTATTACATCGGATTACATGCCTACAGTATCAGGAATGGCTGCCCATTAGGCGACGGCATGCCATTCAACTGTACGGAATCTGCGGCCTGTCCAGAGTTTGATTCATATTATTGGTGTGTTCCTCTTACAATCTGCACCCATCTGGCTAATACAAGGGGACTGAGACTCTTCAATACAAGCAGTTAATTGGGTTTTGGAACCCACATCCTTCAGCCGAGTCATGCTACTGCATACCTAATATTCTATCATGTTTCTAAGGTTGTCAGTGTAATATGTGCTTTCTGTCCCTATCAGACCTCTCATACAACTGGGGAAAATACAAACTGAATCAGAGACACGTCATAACATCAGGGACACATTTAAATTATTGGTGCTATTAACCTGACACACTGACAGACTCAGAGCATATGAATTCATACACATTTTCTGAGGTAAATTATGTTTATGACTCTTAATTGTTGTCGTTATTCATTACATGTAATTCACCACCTTTCCTCCAAATGTCACTAGTTTTAGGAGGGTTTAAATGGGACAGAGTTAGAAATGGAGTCAAAATCAGGGACGTCCCTGGAAATTGGGGACAGTTCAAAGGTATGGTCCCTATTTGTTCCCCCAATGGTTTATGGCCACTCCAGTGGATGTGCTCTTAAGGGTTGAGGGGTATGGGCCACTCCTCTACAGCACTCATCCTTACTGTGGGTGCAGGTGGGGTATAAACACACCACTACACACTGTTGTGTCGACCCATGGGTTATCAGGCTTGCATAACATACTGGTCTGTGTACATCTACAGCCTGGTTTGATAAGTCATCACCGGGACTGCCTCCGATCATTAGCTATGCCATTTCGGAATATTACTTACATCCCCGGGGCAGTTCTAATACGACTGCTCCAGCCAGCACCTGCACACCTAGGCCCATAATTGCATACCCATAGTTCCCCCACCTGCCACTCCTCTACAGCACTCATCCTTTACTGTGGGTGCAGGTGGGGTATAAACACACCACTACACACTGCCCACTCTCCCCGTGTTGGGACACGTATGTTGTGTCGACCCATGGGTTATCCGGCTTGCATAACATACTGGTCCGTGTACATCTACAGCCTGGTTTGATAAATCATCACCGGGACTGCCTCCGATCATTAATTTTTGGTGTCCCACAAGGGACATCGATGTCTATGTTTCAAGATTAGACCTTGTAGGTCTCTCCCACTGGTAGTATCCTGCCGGTGGTCTGGGAAGCAGTGGTGTTTACCTTTATTCTGTGTCTGTATGTCGCACCGGCCTAGCTGGGGGGGGGTGGGGGGGGTTGATGCTACGTGTTACACATCTGATTATTGGACCCCTCATCCCCATATGCACGGCCTGTGAATATATGTTACTCGTAACTGCTGTACCATATCCTAGCCATATACATGTGTAAATTTACAGTTATTTATATATATATATATATATATATATATATATATATATATATATATATATATATATATTTACATTACTATATACAGATATCTGTATATGTATGCATACATTTATATTTATATGTTGCTGTCTATATATATATATATATATATATATATATATATATATATATATATATATATATAAAATCTAATGACATATGGGTCTATGGGTGTCTGCATATGTATATATTTATATGTGGGTATGTATCTGTATTCTGTCTCTGTATGTATACATTTGTACTATGGAGAGGGAGAGGCTTACCTTTATGTCGCTATGGGTAGGTATACACACACATACTTCCACATATATATGTCTACAGCTGGTTATTCCATTCCTTGCCATATAGATTACACTTTGCTTTACTGGGTCTCGCAGTGGGTGTGGCTGCTCATTGAGCGATGCCTCTGCCCAATGAACACATTCGCTTGCATCCCTAGGGCTGTCCATATAGGCCCACATCAGCCAACACCTGCATACCTAGACCAATAAGTAGCTACTCATAGTTCCCCCATCCTCGCCTCCTCAACAGCACTCATCCTTACTCTGGGTCCTGGTCTGTTCTGGGCAAACCACTACACACTGCCCACTCTCCACTTCACGGGACTCATTTCATACAACTGTCTCGGCCCATGGGTCATCAGGGTTTCCGACCCTTGTATTCCATGTCTGTATACACCGTGGCCAAAATTGCTGGTCTATCACCTTCTTTTGGTTTGGGCAATTTTTGGGGTGTCCCGCAAGAGACGCTCCAGTCTGTGTTCCAAGATTAGAATTCACAGGTGCACTGTGTACCCCCCCCGGTTGTATCCTGCCTGTGATCTGGGGAGCAGTGGACTCTTTACATTGTTTGCGTGTATGTTTCCCGTGTCCGGCTGGGGGGGGGGTGGAAGGGCATGCTACGTGTTTCATGTTTCTTGCTTGGGCTCCTCACTTCCATTGGTATAGCCTGTGAACATATGTCATTCTTGTGTGCTGTTTCCTATCATAGCTGTATATCTGTGTATAGCTACGCACACATACATATATAGATATATATATATATACGCTATATGTATATATATATATATATATATATATATATATATATATATATATATATATATATATATATATATATATATCTACGTATATGTATATGTCTGCAGCTATATATATATATATATATATATATATATATATATATATATGTATATATATGGATTCCATACATTTGGTCGAATTAAACTTAGTCAAAAATTATTCCAGGCATTGCACTTCACCGAAAGCTCACTTGACTGTAAGCTCACTTGGTCGAAGTTCATTTGGTTGAAAATGGAATATAGCCCCTGCCCCACTGCAGTGCAACCCTGGAGTAAGAATATTAAATAAGGGGGGGGGTGTGGGAGGCACAGCCCCCCACATTATGCCAATAGTTTTTACTAAATATATATATATATATATATATATATATATATATATATATATATATATATATATATCAATGCATTTCTAATGGATATACCGTCTTATAATAGGGCCCCCCACCCCCCCTTATTTAATATTCTCACTCCAGGGTTGCACTGTAGTGGGGCAGGGGCTATATTCCATTTTCGACAAAATGAACTTCGACCAAGTGAGCTTTCAGTCAAGTGAGCTTTCAGTGAAGTGCAATGCCTGGTATCATTTTCGACTAAGTGTAATTCGACCAAATGTATGGAATCCATATATCTATATATGTTGTGTCTTTCGGCTTTTCCCAATTAGGGGTCGCCACAGCGGAACTCCAGTCCGCTAATGATTGGTAGTTGATTTTTACGTGCCAAGTTACCAGCCTTGATGCACAACCTTCAACTAAGGTACGCCCATTCACGCATGTCTCCACACAGAAGACGCTCTAGCTGAGAATCGAACCAGACAGCGTCTTACTGTGAGGCGGCAATGCTACCGCAGCACCACCACCGCAGCTCATATATGAATATACATATATGTATATGTCTGTGACTATAGACATATATATAAATATATATATATATATATATATATATACATATGTATATATGTATATATATATATATATATATATATATACATATATGTATATTTTTAATGTATATATATATATATATATATATATATATATATATATATATATATATATATGTGTGTGTGTGTGTGTGTGTGTGTGTGTGCCTGTAAAGCAATACATACCCCGCGCAAACGCACTTACACATGCGTACTGGTGTTTACATATGCTTGACCTGCTTACTAGTGCCTTAGTCATTATGTCACTGATACTCCACTCCAGTTATCTTTTAATTGATATTTTGCAGGTTATACAGTGGACAGATGTCGCAATATGTTCATGTACGGATTACTGATGGTAACTGGTATGTGATACAGTGGGATTCGGTACAGGAATTTCTGTTCGTTAGGGGGTTGCTCTAACCAATGCACTATTGCTGTGCTGCTTCATTTGCATATATACCCATGTACCCATGGCTCCTGGTTCCCCAAACACACACCCCAATGCCTCCCCAACACTGCTGTCATCCATTCTCCAGTCGGATTCGCTGTGTCTCCACACCACTACACATTGGCCACTCCCTACTCCTATAGACCGATCCCATAGGTTGACTCACTCCATGTATCCTCAGAACTCCCAAACGTTTAGTCCACAAACATTGGTGACATGAGCGACCAAAAGAATACTATTTGCAATTTATGGGTTGTCCCACATATGTTTATGGCAAGATTAGACTCTATACTTCATTACATCCTTACTCCTGTTAACATGACACTACAATTAATTAATATGTAAGACTATGTGGTAAGGCACACGTTACACATGAAAGCCTAATTATGTACATGTTCCACGTATTTCTTTTACAAATAGACCGGTTTAGTAATTGGCATTGCCGTAGCAGGCAGATCACAGGAATGATTCCATGTGTGGGGAAGTCCTCACATTTGATTATTGTCAGCACAACACAGACTTTGGACATTGTACACACTTCTGCGTTTTAGCAGTTTCGTCCTGTCCCTCTTCTGTATAGCCTATTATTCCATCTACTGTCAAGGTCTGTAAGTGCACATTCATGTTATTTATGTCTGCAAATGGGATGCATGTGTTACAGAGAATGTACTTCTACATATTGATGTCTGCATGTGTGTATGCATAAATACCTATAACGAACTTGCTGACCTCCACGGGGCAGTCCAATTAGAACCGGGCCATCCAACCCTGGCATGCCTGGCTCCATAATTTCATACCCATAGTTCCTCCACCCCTACCTGTGTTCAAAATACATGCATACCTTCCACTGTCCACTTATTATCGCAGCCATGACACACCTCCACACACTGCCCTCTCCAGAGCGTTAGGGCCCCTACACATATGTTGTCCCACCCCATGTATTCTCAGGCTCTCCCACCACTTAGTCTTTGAACATATCTGCCTTTGCTTGTGTAATGGTCAGAAGGCCAAATGGCCTAGATAATATTTGGGTAGTCCCAGCAGGGACTACCCTCTGTGTGTAAAGTAGACTTAGCAAATCAATGATGTTACTCCCACTGGTAATATCCTGCCTGTGGTGTGAGTAGCAGTGCTTTGCTCACTCCTGCCCAGCCTGATATGACATACGCTGACAGCGGTATATAATACTGGGGTTGCTGTTGATTTCCTTCTTCCTTTTGTATGCTTTAATGTTACATCGTTCTTTCTTCATAGATATATATATGTATATATATTATATATCTGTATATATTTATATACATTTCCTATGCTGGGCACTGCTTAGACTCATGCATGTGCACTCAGACTTGCTTACTGGTACTTATATGTGTTTACTGCTGCTTATTTGTGCTTACACCAGCTTACTAGAACCTTATTCATTGTAACAGTGCCACTTTGCTTGAATGATATTTAAGTTAAATATCTCATGCGATAATCTTATGTCGGTTGTACAGCAAAATTACATTCATTCCACATGGAAAATGATATGTGCTATTGTTGGGCTCAAACCGTGAATGCCTGTTTGTTAGGCAGATGCTCAGAACACTACACTATTGCCACTTGATTCCGCATGTTTTTCTCTATTTGAATGAATATGATGTGTAAGCTATGCTCAGCAGAGGGCAGCGACGTGCAGACACGTTGCACTTTGCTTACACCTTCAATATTGCAGTGATTCAAATGTATAATAGGGACACAGGGACAGGGAATCTAATTGTGAAAGTTCTTAGGACAGGGCTCAACATTCCACTACGTGCTTGTGTATTTACTACTACGAGTTTATTTCACTGTTCGTGGACACTCTTGTATGCTTAGCATACATTTCGGTATCCACGGACACTGAATTACATTACTGACTTACTATTAGGGGCAGGCTCTACTAGTAGGCATAGTAGGTTTTGCAAGTATCGGTTATGTTTACGCCTTACGGAGCAGTTGTACACACCCCTTGCACTCGCACACGTTTCCTGTGCACGTCGAGTTTGCGGCGGCGCACCCTCATACATATTCATATGGCGCTGCTGTGCCATCTGTAGTGAAGACGCTGGGTGCAAAGCTAAAACCATCCTTGCGCCGAGCTTCTTGAATCCCAGGTAAAGTGTATACTTTTGAAACTTTGAATTTCAGAATTTTGAATTGTAAGGATCACATGGTAAGATTTGCTCTAACTACTTATGAAAGTATGAGGGATGTTCTGTCTGCAGTTTCTTCTTATGAGGAAAAATCTGCTTTAAATATTTTTTCTGTTGTACAAGTCAATACTCATTGTTAACAGTGTGAGTATGATTCAGTTGATACTTCAGGGGCTTTAGTCACTGGTACTGTGTTGAAGAGGTTTGCCAAGCTACATTCTCAGAACCTCCCAAATGATTTTAAAAATGAAATTTAAAAAATTTCTGCTGAATAGAGATTTAGATTTTTGTACACTCTGCTGCAAAGGTGATCAAAAAGTGTGACGAGAGGGTTAAGCAGATACAGGGAATCTCTAAGATTTTACAAACCTCCTTTTCTAAATATTCTAAGGGATTTTCTAACCCCTTTTCATCCAGTTCTGACAAAAAGCAAAATAAACAGTCTGAACAAAATGCAAGTAAACAGACATTTAAGAAGAAATGTCAAGTGGATTCCAAAAAGAGTTCAGGACAGTACCGCACATCAGAATGACTATTTCAGGGACTTTGCCATACCCACCCACAAACACACCCACACCCCCACCCACTCACATACCCACACCCCCCACACACACACCCACACAGTCCCTTTTCCCTTACAGAAAGTCTGAATCCCCACTTTTCTCTTTGGCAACAGATGTTTCAGTCAACTGGATTTTGAAGATTGGGGAGGAAACAAAGGAATAATTTCCTGCTAACTCTAGATTTAAAAGATGCTCATCATCACATCTCTATTCATCCAGACTTATTAAGGTTCTGTGTGTCTGGATCACATTACCAGTTATTTCCTTACTCTTTGGACTATCCACAGCACCAAGGCTGTTCACAAGGTGTCAAGCTCCAGTCATAGCTCATTGCAGGCTATATGGTATCCACCTTTTTCCATATTTAGATGACTTGCTTTTCACTGCAGAATCTTTTTCAACATGTTAGGAATATCTTACTTGGGTGAGAAATTTCTTACAGAAGCTGGGATTCCAAGAGAACATTCAAAAAATTTTTTTTGCCTTTTCAGACAGGATTGTGTTTCTGGTGTATCAGCTAGACACCTCAGTTAAAAAAACTTTTCTTCCACAGGAAAAAATGTGGTTTCCACTCAGACTTTCGGTCACTGTGAGGAAATACCTTTAGATTTTGGGTCTCATGGTTTGTATGACTCTCATGATATTGCTGGCAAGACTCCAGATTATTCAAATCCAAGTGCCGGAGTTACTCAGAAGGTAAGCCATTTGGTGGAGGCAGCAAATATCCTTAAATGCAGGTCTCCCCCTTCTCCCTCTCTGTTCCAAAGCAGTCACTCACCAGACACCTTGGACTTTGCCTGGAGAGCAGTTTCAGGAGAGATAAAAGTACAAGGTGTGGGGGACACCAAGGACAGACCACAGTACATAAATATAAAAAAGATGCTTGTACTTGCCATATATCTAAGTCGTGCTTCAATATGGAAAGGGATGAACTTTGTTTTATGTGGATGGATGTCTGTTCCATAGCAGTGGTATCCACTGCTAGATACACCTGTCTCTCCAAACCATTTTGTTGTTGTTGCAGAAGAGGTTTAGCTCCCTAAACCAAGTATTTCTGATGCTATTTGACTTGCTGATGTACAGTAAATCCATCAGTAGTGGGTTGGAGTATGCTTTCTATGACAGAAACCCCAAGATCATTGTGGTGACTCCTTTCTGGCCCAGGTAACAGAGGTTCTCCCTCCTTTTAGAAACAGATGGAGCAATTAGAAAAAGCTGCCTCACAGACAGGATCTACTCACACAAGATCAGAGGTGCTTGATACACCCCAAACTCAATCAACTTCAGATGACCGCCTGGACGATGCTGTCTTAAGGCACCTGCTTACTGTGGACATGCAGCAAATTCTTATACAGACAGGAAAGCTGGCAACTAGAAAATCATATACTTGCAAATGGAAAGGTTATTCTAGTTTGTGCAGTCAACATAACCAGCACCCACTGAAGGCTAATTGTTCCCTGGTTTTACAATATTTGTGTCAGTTACTATCCTAAGGCCTTTCTTACTCCTTCATCAAGGTTCATTTATCTTCTGTTTTATCACGTCTACCCATGGATCCTCCTCTTTCAATGCATTCTCATGTGAAAATGTTTTAGAAAGGAGTTTTGCATAAGAAGCCTCCTTGAAATCCATTGGCCTCCTCCTTGGGATCTTAAATTTGTTATAGAAGATAACACTTGCTTCATTTGAACAAGCTAACCTGGCAGATTTGTGTTTCTCAACATGCAAAACAGTTTTACTGATTGTTCTTGATGAGTTAACCCTACCTCATTTTCCACAGGGACAGGTTTTCTTTGAGAACTAATCCTTCTTTTATGCCTAAAGTGATATCTAAATTTACTTTAAGCTAAACTATCCATCTCACTGTTTTCTTTCCTTAACTTAAGGATGAGGGGAAAAAGGATATTCCATATTTTGGATGTCCACAGACAAGTCTGGTGCTTCCTGAAAGAATGACATTTTTTCAGATCTTCAGATCAATTATTCATTTCTTGTGAAGGTAAGAAGATGGGACAATCTGTGTCAAAGCAGACTATTTCCAAATGTTTCTCAAAGACTATTACATTTTGTTATACACACCATAACCAAAATGTTCCTGGGTCAAGACAGACTCTACTGAGGCCTTGGATTCATATATGGCTTTTTGGAAAGGGTTGGACTCCAGAAGTATTCTGGAAGCAGCAACTTGGTCTTCTTACATACATTTATAGGTTGATAGGTTCATAGATAGGTACTAGGCCACTAGCCCTAGGGCCTATATAAGCCTAGCCAAAAAGGTACCTTGGCTTTCGCCACCCAAGATAATTATTTTCCTGTGCCCCTGTTGAGCAGAGCCAGAGAGGTGATCCCCGGGGTGAATTTCCTTTTTCCCATCCAATCATCAAGATTTTTCTTGAAGAGTGCAAATGAGGAGCTTTGTTTGATATAGATAGCTAGTTTGTACCAGAGTATGTGAAGTCTCTGGGACAGGAATTTATCCCTCCAGCATGTTCTGTTTATTGTAGTGACAAGGTTTAGGTCCCTACAGCATGTAGCTCAGAGGGATTGGGGTTTCTTTAAGTGGAACATGTCCAACAGCCCTGGGTTTGACATGGCTTTGTATGTTAGGCAGAGAAAGCCTCTGAGTAGGCAATATGTGACGGAGTAAAGCTGGAGTTTTTTTGAGACAGTCTGCATAGGGCATCTGTTTGAGGCCGGTAATCCTCTTTGTGAGGTATTTCTGCGGCCTTTCCAGTTATTGAAGATGCCTTGTGAGGTACATACCAAAAGGGGCGTTGTATTCTATAATGGGTCTAATGAGTGATGAGTAGAGGGGAACAATTACCTCTTTTTTCCTGGATGAGAAACATTTTGTGATGAGGTGTGCCACACAGAAGGAATTCCTGACTACTGTGGCGATGTGATTATCAAAGGAGAGACTACTCTCCACCTGTGTCCCAAGGTCTCTTACCACACTTTTGGTGTTAAGTAGACTACCACCTAAGTGGTAGCTCACAGGTACAGAGTTTTTACCAAAGGGGATGACAACGCACTTTTTGGCATTGAGCTTGAGGCCATGGCTTTGACACCAGGCATCTGTCTCCATGAGGCCCTTTTGTAGGATGTCCACATCGTTAGGAGTTTCGATTATGGCTCCTAGTTTACAGTCATCTGTGAACTTTGTTAGCCAAAGACCTTCTGTGTTAGCCTGTACTTCAGAAAAGTAGATACCAAACAGGAGAGGACCCAGGACTGAACCCTGGGGTACTCCACTTGTCACTGGTCTGAAGTCGGACTTGGAGTCTGCTACTTTCACAGTGTGGGCTCTGTCAGTGAGCCAGTTGGCAACCCATCTTGTGACATAGGGCTTTATACCTAGTTTAGTGAATTTATCTATAATTCCAGAGTGGGGGATGGTGTCAAATGCCTTGGCGAGATCTAGATAGGCTGTGTGAACCACCTTACCCTCGTCTATGGCTTTGGTGACTGCTTCAAAGAAGTCTATCAGGTTTAGGAGACATGATCTACCATTTACAAACCTGAACTGGGTGGGGTCCAGAGTTTGGAGATTACCAATGTCTTTGTGTATAAGATCCATAATGATACGTTCCATGGCCTTGCAGACCAGGCTTGTTAGGCTAATGGGGTGGTAGTTCCCGGGGTCTGTGGTGGCTCCCCCCTTGTGGAGTGGGATAACTGTCGCTGTGCGCAACTCAAAAGGCACAAAGCCTGAGGTGAGGCTTTGATTGAACATGATGCTTAGGTGGGGTGCCAGTTCATTCGGCAGTTCATGTAGAACGCAGCCTGGGATGTTGTCAGGTCCCATGGATACTGTGTTCTTGGCTTCGGAGACTGTGGTTTTTACCTGTGCAGCCGTGATTACAGGAACTTTGCATTCTTCCGGTATAGAGATGGGCCCTTTAGGGGGTGAGAGGGGGGTAAAGTTAGCACTGAACTTATCTGCCAGGATGTTGGCAATATCAGTTGGTTCTGTATATTTAGTGCCATTGTGCTGTAACTCAGAGCAGATCTGAGTGTTGCCATTGAGATTCTTGACATAGCAATAGAATGCTTTGTGGTTGTCTTTGGAATCAGTGGTGATTTTGTTTTCGTAAATAGCTTTGGCGGATTTTATGAGGGATCTCAGCTTCTTACTGAGGCTGACCAGGGAGTTCCTCCAATCATGGGATTTTACTCTTTTTGGCAACAGTTTCTTTCTTCTGATGTAGAGTTTGTTTATGGCAGGGGACCACCAGATTGGCTTCCTTTTTCGGAGGATAGCATCTTGGTTCTGTTAGGGATAGCACGATCCATGCACTCGTGTAAGTGGTTATAAAGTACATTTGTGTAGGATTCAGCAGTCATACCTCTATTGTCCATCTGCATGGGTGTCGTGAAGTTTGCCACTTCTGTCTTAAGAAGTGTGAAGTTGGCTTTGGAGAAATTTTTTACGGGTGGTTTCCCTAATGGGGGGGTGGGGGTGGTACGTCGATGTCTTGGGTGATTAGTTTGTGGTCGGATCTGACAAATGAGGAATTGACCTCTGGTGTGGAACACCGGTCACCCATGTTGGTAATGACCAGGTCTAGGATATTGCTTCCCCTGGTGGGGGTGTGGATAAGTTGATCCAAGGCATTGGAATTTATGAATTCCACAAAACGTTGAGCAAAAGAGTTGGTATACGAGTAGTTTTCCCAGTTAATGGTAGGGTAGTTGAAATCGCCCATTATTAGGGTGTTGGGTTGTACCCTAATATTTTCCAGTGTATCAAGAAATGAGGAGTGGGAATCCTGGGGCATGGTGGGGGATCTGTAGCAAGTTAGAATTTGGATTGCGGTCTTGCCCAGAGTTAGTTGCACTTGGATAATCTCAGATGCATTATGCTGAGCAACTAGCCTGGAGGTGTGGATATCCTTAATGAATATTGACAAGCCTCTACCTGTAGTGTTTTGGTCCAGGTTAGGTGGCCGAAAGGTATGGTATGAACTATAGCATGGTAATGCAGGGGTGCTCTCTGGAGCTTTGAACCAGGTCTTTGTCACTGCACAGATGTCGATGTTCTCCATTTTAAGGAGTGCCTCGAGTGAATGCATTTTGAGGTATAGACTTCTAGCATTGAGTAAAATTACCCTCAGCAGTATAAGCTTGATTTGTTCTTTAGGTCTAGATTATGCTTTGCTAGGATCATGATTCCTTCTTTAGGTCTAGATCATGCTTTGCTAGGATCATGATTCCTTCTTTAAGTCTAGATTATGCTTTGCTAGGATCATGATTCCTTCTTTAGGTCTAGATCATGCTTTGCTAGGATCATGATTCCTTCTTTAAGTCTAGATCATGCTTTGCTAGGATAATTTCCAGGGGCTCCTGAACTGTTCTCCTTCCTCCTCCCTAGATTTGTAAGCTACAGTAACCTACCCATATAGCTAATTCTACTGCAGCAGTAACCTATATGAAGAGCATAGTACAACTGTGTAAGTAAACTTACAGCAACATTAGATGTGCAAATGATCACTGCTGCAGTAGCCACTCCCTCCCTCCATCCTCCTTGTTTCTTGGTGCATTGTTTTTGCCAGGGTATGGAATTTTATTTTTTTGTTGTTCCTAGCATTGTCCTTTCAGGGTTCTGTCTCCCTCCATCTGCTGGCATGAAAGCTCTAAAGGTCTGGGCACCCAAACCTATATTTTTAGTCATCTCAGCTCAAAATTAACAGTTTGGACTTGTGGAAGGTGCCATGACGCTTTGGAAGCTGTCCGGCTGTTATAACCTTAGCAGGATAAAACACATATTTCTTACCCTATTCGTTGAAGGCTACACAGCCAAAGTTCACAGGTTCATAAGATGACACTAGGCTACTGGCCCAGAGGCCCTTATAAGTCTAGCCAAGAATTTCGCCCATGTTCCCTCAAATTCAGCACCTGTTTTCCCTATCCACCAGGGACACAGGTGGGATCCCACGGGTGTATTTTCTTTTAAAGTCAGGTGCTAGAGTTTTGTGCGTGTTCTTTTTTGATTTTAATTTTTTTATATGTTTTTTTTTTTCTTTAGGGTGGTTATGTATCCCTCCACCCTCGTCCAGGTACCATTTCCCCACACAACTACCTCTAAATCACTACAGGGATGTTGCACCTCAAGATAAGGGCAAAAAGGTCATTAAACTTCTGAATTTTTAAATTATGAGTCACAGTTCCCATCCTCATAACTTCAAGGGGGACTTAAGGCATCCATCTGTGGTACTGGTGACTGTGGTGTTGCCAGTGGGGCAGGTTGGAAGCCCTGTCACCTGTCTTGAAGGGAAGCTGGTCTTGGTTGATACATAGGTAAAAACAAAAAAATCAAACTTAAGGAGGGCTGCACTGCAGCGAGAAAAGTAAAAGTCTTCCCACCTTTATGTATGAAAAATAACTCAGTATTAAATACATTAAACAAACTGTATGCCACAGGCTGATAGGACAATTTAAATGACAAATGACTCAATGATTGAAAACATTGTTCTACCAGATCAAAGAATTGGGTACAATTATACATTTTATGAAGTGTTATGATTAGTTATTACCCTTTGTGGTGGTACATAAATGCAGAAGATTAGTAGCTAATCTGCAATATACATAAACAAATACGATGGAACAAATGGTAAAATTTGGTTACCTGCCAAATAAACAGCCAGCCCTGAAGAAATTTCTTATTTTCCTACTTCTGTACAGTTAAATGAATCAAACTGTCCATTGCCAGATCCAGTGAGAGTTTTGTTCATTATCCAGCATATATATTTTAAACCACACAAGACAGTATAACACTATTTTTCTGGAATAAACATTTTACAATTGGAGACCTATTTATACAATTGTCTACCTTTCCTATTGTGAAACTTAGACTGATTTTCTAAGAATATGAATAAATTTTAATTGGAACCACAGTAAGAATATCTTTTCTACTCATCTGCATACTTACCGGTAAAATCAGGTAATGTTTGATTTTCTGTAGATGGCACAGTGACAGGACAAATCCTTTTGGATTTCTCTGGCTTTCGCGCACTAGAAATACACTGCAAAGGAATAAAAGCAGAATAAAAAACAGCACAGTTTAGGATTTTTTTCTTTCCAGTACAGTTAACTGTAGCCTTTGGAGACTGCAGAAATTAGGACTAGAATTTACAAAAAATGTAGCAGTACACGGAGCACCACAGATTGCTAAAAAGTAATTAAGCTTTCTGAATACCTAAACTCAGTTTTACAAATTGTCTTTCTAACCTGCCTGTTTCCTTTCCATCTTCATCTAGATGCCCAGAAGCCTGTCATCCACCAAATAATTTTCACAGTCTTCTTTTTAACCTCCACTCTGAACCTACATCAGAAAGTCTTATAAATCCACCAAATTGTGGAAGGGCTTTTTCTCCTCAGTCACAGAGCTCCAGCCACGCAATCACAGTTTACTTCATATTATGTCCCCAATCAGCTTTTTTTTTTTTTTTTTCCACAATAACATCTTGATTAATTTCCTTGGGGTACTGTCCAATTTCTATTAATGACCCCTCCCCCAATACAGTATATTCTTGTAATCTGTCTCTCCCCCCAATATGGTTTCCATGTGAAGACATGGCAATGTCTGAATTATTCCTTCATTACGCTACCGCCTTGTTATAGCAGCACAGGCAAGAGTCTTTCCAGCTATTTTCAAATGATTTCATTCTAAAGCCTTGGTGCTTGCACCTCCCTTATTCTCCACATCTCTTTGCTGGACTATATGCAGCAGCTACAGCCATATATTTTTGCAGTGTTGGTACTTGTTAAAGAATAAACAGACCGTCACTACAGGGATGTTTTGTGGAGGCTGTCTTCTTTACATCTTTATGAAATATATGATCTGATAAGATGCAATTCCTTCTTATGTAACTTACAAAGCTTTGTGAAGATTTGTGAGCTATATAGAAGGCTGGGGAGAACATCGGCAAAAGACAGTCTAGAGTCCTTTGTAAGGATCTTTTTTATTTCTATACAGTAACCCTAGTTTTTGGTGTGTTTTCTTTATGCAGTGGTGGACATGAAAGTCAAATTTTAGTTCATCATCTATGATGATTCCGAGAAGCTTGGTGTGAATTTCCATGTTGATGATGGTGGTGCTGAGTGATGTGACAGTGAATGTGGGTTTAAGACTTGTAAGAGATTCAGAAAGGAATAGAATAAGCTTTTTTTTTTTTTTTTTAGGATCAAGGACAAGAGAACCAGTTTTTGATAGAGTTGAAGGGGTTTTGTGTAAGGGTGTGCAGGTCAGAGACAGTATCAGAAGTGGAGATGATTGTGAAGTCATCAGCATATTGTATGAGAGAAGAGTGAGGACAGGACTTGTGTAGGTGGTTAGTGAAGACTTTAAACAATAATGGACCAAGGACTGACCATTAAGGAACTCCCATCTTGATGGGGAGAAAGGGAGATAATGAGGAAAGCCATTTGACAGATTGCTGTCTCTTAGATAGCTAGAAAACCAGGAGACGGATGAACTGGAAAGACTGAGGTCAGAGAGTTAGGAAAGGAGCAGGGGGTGTAAGACTGTGTCAAAAACTTTAGAAAGGTCAGGAAAGAGACAGGATCCAAGTTTGTTATTGTCTTCGGCAAGAGATATAGAATATGTAAAAGAAATGAGTGCAGTGCAGGTACTGTGATGTGGATGGAAGCCATGTTGGGTGGAAGGTGACTAGGTTTTCTTGGGAGTAGGTAAGCCATTGCATTAATTTCTGCTATAAGCACCTTGGAAAACCTATCTCCCAGGGGATCAGATCTCACTCCACCAGGGCTGCATCTACTTCTGCAACCTTTCTCAGAGGTGTCCCTACCAGGGACATCCTAGAAGCTGCTACCTGGAGTTCTGTACATACTTTCACCAAGCATTATCGTGTGCCGATTTTCTCTAAATCCAGAGCTGGCTTTGCCACTGCTGTCTTGCAGGGCCTTATAGCTGGCCCTAATGCTATATAAACTCCTCTTCCCAACCATAGCTTTGGGAATCTACCCAGATGTAATGACTGCAACAGTGAAACACGAAGAACATAGTACAGTTGTGTACACTTAACATAAATGTAGATGTTTGAGTGTATTCACTGTTGCGGTCCTGGTTACCCTCCCTCCAGCCCCCTATTTTCTTCTGGCTATACCTCTACTTTCCTTTACTATGCTTAAAAGCCTTTTTGCTGTATTTGCTTTTTGTTGGAGGTATACCTTTGTGTTTTTATGTTTATTTGCTCCCCATTAGGGGGGCACCTGACACCTGGGGCAAGAAAAACTGATGTAATGGCGTCAGCTGCATGTTTTATACCCCTAACAACCTGACATCGTGGAAGAAGGGACAGCAAATGACGCAGGACCCAAGACTTTGTTAATCAGGCTGACTGAGGGCAACCTGCAAGCAGATTACCCAAATGTAATGACTGCAACAGTGAATACACTCGAACATCTACATTTATGATAAGTGTACACAACTGTGCTTTCCCTAATAATCCTGATCTTCAGTATGAAGTCTAGACATTCTCAAAAACTGCCCTTTAGCTATAATGTTAAACATGCTGAGGGTGCATACTGGAGCGATGCAACAATGCATTCTTTCTACAATTTGTCCTAAATTTATCATTTATCAAATCATTTAGAAATGGTTTGTTTTGAAACAGCCTTCCCCTCTGCCCCTGCAGCAAATGCTACCAGCAGTTGTTCAGATTTTCTGCAAGATTTAGTCCTGTCCAAGTAGAATCTAAGTTGTCTGTGCACATCCAAGGAATGCAGAATCCATTCCCCTTTGTTCTGTGGATTTGGAAAGAAGGATGGCAAATGAATGGACTGATTAAGAGCCATACTGGATACCACCTTGGGCATGAAGGATGGATTGGTCCTGAGTGACATCCTGTCCGCATGAAAGATAATGAAAGGCTCCACTGCCATAAGGGCATATATCCTTATATCTGATCAGATATCCTTCTATCTGAAGGGATTGCTAAAAGGAAAGCTATTTTCTAAGAAAGACATTTTAAGTCTGCAGTAGCAGCTGGCTCGAAAGGAGGCAGAGTGAGTTTCTCCAATACAAAATTAAGGTTCCAGGCAGGGGTTGGAGCTCCCCTGGGTGGTCTCAGGTTTTGGCCCCTCTGAGGTACTGCTTGAGCAGAGGATGAGAGAAGAGGGGAGGTTCTGTGTTATAATGAGCAGAAATGGCAGAGGCATGGATTTTAATGGAGGAAAAAGACAGGCCCTTGTGAAGCACCTCAGTTAAGTATTGCAAAATCTGACGTACATTGGGAGCTGCTGTACTCATACTTGAGATTGGTTCCAGGCACAGAATCTTTTCCATTTTTCAGCATAAGACTTTCTAGTACTAGGTCTCCTTGCCTCTAAAATGACATCCATCACAGGTTTGCTGAGAGATAAGGGTGAATTTAAGTGATTAGCCAGGCTGCAAGGTTCAATGTTGGAAGCTGAGGGTGCAGAATTTGGTTCTCCTGCTGAGAAAGCAGGGAAGGGGTCTGAAGCAGGTGCCATGGAGATAACTGCGACACACTGTGCAGGAGGGGGTACCACTGTTGGCGTGGCCAGTCTGGAGCAATCAAGATCATCCTTGTTTTGTCCTGTTTGACTTTTAGTAGAACTTTGGAGAGCAGAGGCAGCGGGGGGAAGGCGTAGACTTATAGGTTTTTCCAGCTGAAGGACAGAGCATCCACTTTCCAGGCTTGTTTGTGGGGAGTCCTTGTGCCAAACTTGTCCAACTGGTAGTTCTGGGGGGAGGCAAATAGATCTATGTCTGGGCTCCCCCACTCGCTTGTCAACATGTTGAAAATCCTTGGTTCCAGTTTCCACTTGTGTGGGTCCATGAGGTTTCTGCTTAGTCTGTCTGCCAGTGTATTTAATTTTCCTGGCAGGAACTGAGCTTGTAGGTGCACTTGGTTACTCAAGGCTGTGTTCCACAATGCCATGGCTAGTCTGCAGAGGGGGTAGGAATGTGTACCCCCCTGCTTGTTTATGTACCATATAACAATGGTGTTGTCCGTCTTTACCATTAGTTGTCCTGGAAGAATGTAGTCCTTGAAGGCTGTCAGAGCATTCTATACAGCTAACATTTCTTTTTGATTGATATGTAGGTGCATTTGACTTTGGTTCCATTTGCCCTGAATGCACTTCCCTGCCAGGTGAGCCCCCCCCCCCCATGCATAGTCTGATGCATCTGTTGTTAGGGTTTGGGTGGCAGGGGGTAGTGTGAATGGTAGTCCCTTGTTTTGGTGGCAGGCCTCTGCCCACCAGAGGAACTCTAGGTGTAGGCAATGTATGATAGGAATCATTGTTTCCAGGCTGTGAGAATGTTGACTCCATATGCCTTTTAGATACCACTGTAGTTTCCTCATATGCAGTCTTGCATATGGAATTAGAAGAATGCAGGAGGCCATGAAGCCCAAGGCTTGCAGTATTTGTCTTGCAGATAGCAGGGTTTTGTGGCCACTTGTTTGAAATAGGTTACCAAATGAATTTGCTTTTCTGGCTTGAGGTAAGCCATCTGGAAAGTTGTATTCAAGCTTGCTCCCAGGAATGTAATTTGTTGACAGGGTACCAGTTGTGATTTCTTTTCATTTATGGTGTACCCCAGACAAGTTAGAACCCTTGTTACAAATGTCATATGATTTAAAAAGTATGCCCTAGCTTTCTGCCTGAATTAGACAATCGTCCAGGTATTGGTATATTTGAATACTTCTTTGCCTGCAAAATGCAATAACTGGAGCCAGGCACTTTGTGAATACCCTGGGAGCAGTAGACAAGCCAAAGGGCAGTGCAGAGAACTGATAATGCGTGCATCCTGTTTTGAAACGTAGGCATCTTCTGCAAGATTCCCTGATTGGGATGTGCAGGTATGCTTCTTTTAAATCTAGTATTGCCAACCAGGCATCTTTGCCTAGCATAGGTAGTAATTGGTGAAGAGTCAGCATCTTGAATTTTGGAATCTCTAGAAAGGTGTTTAGAGTAGACAGATCCAGAATTGAACACCATGATTTGTCTTTTCTGGGTACCAGAAGAAGTCTGGAGTAGAAACCTTGTCCATTTTCCTCTTCTGGTACCAGCTGAATAGCCCCCATGCTTAAGAGGGAAAGTACTTGTCTTTGAGCTTCTGCCCACTTATTTTGGGGCAGGTCTGGACACCCATTTGGTGTTGGCAACATGTGGGAATGAAATCTGTATCCCTGGGACACTATATTTAAAACCCATTTGTCCTGGGTTATGAGTTTCCAGTTCTTTGCATGAAGAGCAATCTTTCCCCAAAGGGGTGGTCAAAAGATAAGTGCTTGGGAATTTTAAAAGGAAGTCATTGAGACTGTTTACCATAGGGGGAGTCTTGTTATTTCCAGATTTGGAAGTGGAGGCCCCCAACTGCTTAGTTCTGAGAGTGCCCTGGGGCTGAAACCTGGGGGGTTTGCTGTGTCTGGGTTTGGCTTGAGAAGACCTGGAAGGGACTGGAAAGGACCAATTTTTAGTAGGCCAGTGCCTACTAAATCTAGCAGGTTGCACTTGTAAAAATCTTTAACAGTTTGCATAGATTTAGCTTTATCTTCCATCTTCTTAAGAACTTCTTCAGCCTTGTTGCCAAACAGGCGGTCCTGATTTAAAGGATCATCCAAAAATTTAGCTTTAACATGATCAGGCAAAGACTACTCCTTAAGCCAAGCATGCCTTCTATGCACAGACCCAGTAACAGCAGCCCTGCAAGAGGCCTCTAAAAAATCAAAACCACATTGCAAAGTATGTTTTCCAACTTGTTCAGCAGAATGCATTACGTCCTGTAAATCTTTATTTTCCACGCAGTCTGGAATAAACATCATTTTCTGTTTAAGCAGTCCAATAACATGTTACTGATATTTTAACATATGAAACTGGCAGTTTAAAGCTCTGATTCCCAAGGTTGCAGAAGTATAAACCTTTTTATTCCATCTATCCTAGCGCACTGGAGTCTCTATCAGAAGGGGTAGGATTTTTAGCAGTAGAAGCCTTAATGCCCTTGGGCCCCTGAGAAACAGTCTCTGGATCTGCAACAGGATTTTTGAAAAGGAACTTGTGGGACTCAGGAACACTGTAGTATCTGTCAGGTTTACTAGGAGCAGGAGGCAGGGAATCAGGGGCCAAACTGGATTCCGAGAAAGCATCATCAACAATGTCTAGTACAGGAGGTATAGCCAAAGGCCTATGGTGAGGTAGAAGCTAAGCCCCTTTTTTGAATCAGGAAAATTCCTGGCTTTCCCAGTGAAAATGCTTCCTTAAAGTATGTAAAGTTTTCCCAAAAGAAAAATCCTCAGGAGGGGAAGCAGAGGGAATAGAATCCTCTGCATCAGAATCCTCATAAGTAGGTATGGACAAATCCAGGTCATCAGAAGAGTCAGAAGAAACAGAATCCTGATCAGAAGATTCATAGCCAAGCTCAGCCCTAGGCCTCTTGGGGGGGGTTTGACTACCCCTGATTACAGTTATTAGATCTTCAGCCATTTTTATCATTTGTTTTTTAGGCATACGGGCCTGAGTATGTGGCCTGGGCGTCAGTTTTTTAGACATGGATCGAGATTTAGGCCTTAGTAATGAAGGAGGTGCCAATTTAATGTGCAAGTCAGTAGGCCTGAATACACACTCAGAAGCCAGTGCCTGCACAGTGCTCTGGACCCATCCAAGGTAGAGACATCCGCAGGTTCCATAGTTGGAAGTATCCCACGGCACACCGGACTCTGAATGGGTCTCAGTAGGGCCTGCAAATCAGAAGTAGCTATCAGGGGCTGTGAAAGTGCCTCACTGAGTACCGGCGAACTGGCGACTGGCTTAGGAGAAGCGTCGTCGGCAGTTTTGGACCTTGGTGGCCTGTCTCTGTCTTTACCTTTGCATTTTTTCAAAATCCCGGTAGTCTGGTGGCTAACCGATGACATTTCTGGATAATTAAACCGAGAACCGAAATATTTAGAGGCAAAAATATACCAACAACGGATAGTGCACTGATTAAATAAAGCACAAAACTGACAGCAAGGTACGTCGTGGTCAGGGCCTAGGCAAGGAATACAGTAAGAATGAAAATCTTTATGAGGTATTTGCTTTCCACAAGTAATGCAATTATTAATTTTTACGGACATCAGTAAGGAGCAAGAAAAATTTTCCCCAACAGGGTACTTAGCTTTAGGTTGAAGACTTCAGTTCTAAAACTCGAAAATGAAAATTTCAGGAGTCTGCCAACCGGCACTTGCGAACTGCATCTGCTTCGGGCACTGCATGGCAAGAAAGACTGATGTAATGGCATCGGCTGCATGTTTTATACCCCTGACAACCTGACGTCATAAAAGAAGGGACAGCAACCAACGCAGGACCCAAGACTTTGTTAATCAGGCCGACTGAGGGCAACCTGCAAGCAGATTACCCAAATGCAATGACTGCAACAGTGAAACACGAAGAACATCATCTTTGAAGATGAAAGATGAGCTAATGAAGAGAGGATATAAACAAAATGACTTAAGTAGAGTTATGTTACAGGTTAAAGGTCTGCAAAACACAACAGGGAAGCCATTTTTTCATAGGACAGCCCATGATTCTGATACAAGAGTGACACATGGGGGCTCGAATAGAAATGTTTTAAGACTACCCCTCACCTATAGTAGTAACATCTTTAAAGTATGTGAGATTATAAATAAATATTGGCCTATTTTGGCATCTAATGATTAGGTAAGAGCTATAGTAGGTGACAGACCCTGTTATACATTTAAAAATAACCTTTCTTTGAAAAGGCAGCTCTGCTATACCGCTAACAGCAGTACCAGGGTGATTTCTAATAGTCATGGTACATTTCCATACAGAAATTGCAAGGCCTTCTTATTTGTTTCAAGGAGAGATACCTTTATGCATCCCTCTACCAGTCATATATTCACTTTCAACTTGTATGCAGACTGTAGATCTAAGAATTTAGTTTATCTAGCTAGTTGTAGATCAAGTGTCTCTTTTTATACTGGTAAGATGACCAGAATGCTTAAAGAACATATTATGCAACATCTGGGTGACAGCAGGAAAATGAATCTCTTTAATGCTTTAGCTAAGCATATATCCAGTAATGAAGGGCACGTTTGAATTTACAGTACTGCAATTGATATCAGATAATAAGGGGGGGGGGGGGTTGATAGTAGAGCTAGCTGAAATGCAGTGGATAGCAAGGATGCAAGCAGATAAATCAGGAATTAATTCTACTATGCCTTTAAAACCTGTTCTTAAGAAACACAGATCACATCAGTAACTTAATTGTTTTATTGATTAGCTTTTATTGGTTGTTTCATTATTGCTAATATACTTAAACTTGGATGCAATGTTTGTCTGTTATATGGATCTAAAGAAGCACTTTCTGTGAAAGCGCTTATCCTGTCGTATTTTTAATAAACTACATATGCTTTTAGCTGTGGTGGTCACTTGGAGTTTTTGGTTTCTACATTTCGAGTAGTTTGGACAGCGAGGACAGTATAGCAATAGCCCAGTAGTTAGACAGTTGTGTGGAATTACCTCCATTGTGGATAGGTATGGTAAAGAATTGTTTCCAGAGTGAAGGTACTGTAGATTCGCATATAAAGTGGTTAATAAGGATGGAAATTGGGAGGGCTATGGATTTAGCAGCTAGCGTTAGGAAGAGTGGAGGTGCGTTATCCACAGATGGAGAACATGCTTAAGTTTGTGTAGAAGACTTTTTATGTAGCTAGTGGGAACTGGTTTTAGAGGGAAGGTGTTGTTTTGGTTAGAGGGGGTGGAGAGGTCAATGAGGTTAGGGGAGTTGGGAGACTTCATGAGTTTGCTGACAGTGTCAGTGAAGTAAGAGTTTAATGTGGTGGAGGTTTCGTGGGCAGTGTTTGGCAGGGGTTGTGTGTAGTGTGATTGCCTGGGTGCAGGATTTGATTGATATAGAATTTTTGGGGGTTACTGTACAATCCATATGTGGTTTTAGGTAAAAGTTTTTTTTATCATTGTTGACTTGTTAGTGAGGTTACAAAGTTCTTTATAGGTTTGGTGATGGTTGGCGGATTTTGTCTTAGTCCAGAGTTTCCAGACACTGTCTCTTTCGAGCATGGCAGAGTGAGTGGATTGGGATAACCAGGAAGAGCAGAGGGATTTAATTCTTATTTTCCTAAGAGGACCAAGAGAGTTAAGTATGTTTAGAAAAGTGTTGTTGAATTTTTGTACAGCCTCAACTAGGGGTAGGTGTGGTAGGAAGGACCAGTTTATGGAGGAAACTGTGTTTTTGAATGTGTCAGGGTGGAAGTTTGTGAGGCTGCAGCATTATTTGAATTTGTGTGGCCTAGGGTGGTGGGGGGATCTATGTATGCAGACAGGGGGATTATATTCTTAATTTGTGCATACAGCCAGTAATGTATTAGATATACTTTAAATTAGATGTTTGCTACTTTTTGCTAGTCATTACATCTTACTGTATTTGGTTTTTGGAGCTTTTCTCCCCGGGCCTCTGCTGCAAATGGGCTCAGCCTCAGTCAAACATACCCGGTTAACAAATGTCAAAATAAAACAATTAAATAAAAAGTTAAACATAACTTACATAGAGCTTAGTTCATCCTTTTACAGAGTGGAATGTATACAACTTGTCAATAAATTACATAAATATGGTATTTTAGCCTCTTTTACAGGGTAGATTGAACAGTTGTTGAGTAGCAGAGGATGACAGGAAGCCTTTGGGAGCTGTTTAGGACAGGTCATGGAATATGTCTGAGTCACCTCTAGGATCAGCCCATATCTTTTCAAGGTGTACAGATCTGATACAGATTCCAACAGATTTGTTCTTGTTTCAGTCCAGATGATGTAAAGGTAAATAACAAGGTTATAATAATGATATTAATAAATAGTTTACATGTATGTGACAGCAATTTGGTTGGTGCACTTCTGATTGTATTTTAAGTGGTAGAACAAGTCCAAAGGAATAAACCACAACGGATGCACCCCACTCCTGGATCCATTTTAAAGCTTGTCCAGAAGTTGTGAGAAGCTTGGTGAATGCAAAACTTTGATTATTTGCATCCCTCCACCACCTAAGTTAAAGCATGCTTCTAAGTTACTGACTCATTTGACTTATCTGTGATGTGTTGCATTTCGCTAAGTGTGTTTGATTACTTGTCATACATTAAGTTAAACAAATGCACTTTAGTATACTTAATACATTATGTAAATACATGACATATGGACAAGTAATTGAAAGTGTCAGACTAAATGTGGACCTAGGAGTGTTTGTTGGCAGTAATTCAAGATTTAATCATCATGTTGAACATGTGGGTTAAAAATATAATAAGATCACAGGTTGCATGAAGACATTTATTAAATCTAAAGATAAAAATCTGCTAATAACTGTATACATCACTCTCTAATAATGCCAAAAACTTAAAAGGCATCCTATTGTGGTAGCCATTTACAACATAAGCGGCAGCGCAGAAGTACCAAATTAATGTATGTAAAAAAGATACAGGTGCACAGAGACAGACTGCATAACAGAAACTCACTCTCAAACTTATAGACAGTGGAGGGGCAACTTACAATGCACTGAAGGTACCCTTTTATGGGAGTGTTTCAGTGTGCAAGACCAGGTTCGGTAAGACTGCTGCAATCTCACTAAGTAGACAGCCTATTATCTGAACGTCAATTATCTGAAACATAAATTATCAGAACCAGACTTCCAAAGTTTTCAGGTGGGAAAAATCATAAAGTCTGAATAAACATTATACGTATACTCTTGAGCATGTTGTTTGAGCTTGTAGCCAGCTCATGTGTGAAGAATATTCTTTACTGTCCACTGGAATCACTGAATGATTGAAAAGTGTATTCCTCCATGCAGAAAAAAAGATTTTAAAAGTTTTTTATCCGGTTTAGTTATACGTTTGATTATCCAAACAATTTGATTATTCGAACTACCCTAGGTCCCAGTTAGTTCAGAAAATTGACTCTACTGTATAACAACAAAATGGCTAACTAGTTTACAGAAAAAAATAGCGGAGGAAAGGAATTCTCTTCCATACCCTGTAAAAGCACTGAAAATCTGTTTTCTCTTCTGCCATGGACAAATTTTTAGGTAATGACCATTAAAGTACTTAGGAGGGCAAAAAAGGCATGGCATCTCTGCCTGTGTTGCATTATTTTGTAGTCTGCTATTACTGTAAAGCTTACAGTTTTGCTTTGTAATCCTTTGGCTAGTTTTCCCCCTTAATAAGCATCTTAAAATGTTGCATGGATGAACATGGACATGGCAGCCGCAGTCCAAAAGAAGGCTGACTGCGTTTATTGCTCCCTTCCTCAGGAGTGTTCTGTTTGGCCTGTCACTTCTAAGCAAAATTCTGTGGTATCAGTACCAGCTGTGATGCTGAAAAAGGCTTCAACTCCACAGAATCAGAGTATCCAATCCCCATACAGGGAGTCTGGGAGAAATGAACAAGTTTGACAAGTGCATGTTCCTGTCTGTCACTATCGTTGGGAGTGTTAAACTGTTTAACATGCAATACAGTTTCAGAGAGAACTACTGAGTGAATGCATTTGGTTTTTGAGTGTTACTGGATGTATTGCTGAAAGAAAAGTTGAAGACACAGGTCTTGATGTCTTCTAATATGATCAACTTGATGTTGTATGTCTTGTACAACGTCAGACAACTGTGTGCAAAGCAACAGGATCTTGCATTGAGCAGTGGTACTCCTTGCTATGTCTTAATGATTTTGCAAAGGACTCAGAAGTTACTCTTTTCAACTTCCACTTTTCTGGACATCTGTTACTTGGGAAAAGTACTTCAGCAGCACCTAGAAAATGTGGAAAATCAAAATAATTCTCAAAAAGCCAAACAGTTGCAGAACAAAGCTTAGTTCATAAAACCAAGACTGGATGCAGTATGAAACAAATCAAGCAACGCTGATACTGAACAAGTATCAAAAAAGAAAATCAGAATAAGCCAGGACCTTCACTGCTGTCTCTTTTAGACTGCATCCTAAGTATCAGGGTTTTCTGTGATTTTCAGGAGACCACAGTCAGCTACATGTTGGACAGAGCCAGAGACCTTGCCTGAATGTCCAGCTGTGAAGGCAGTCAGGGATCTTTTTTTCCTCCACCCAAAGACCTTGAGAAAAAGAAAAGATTACTAAGGGTGGGTGAGTCAAGAGAATATCATCTATGGGCTTTACACTTCCTTTGCTGTCCCCACCTCAGGTTATTACCCTTACCATCTGTCCCACCCCAACAAAAACAGCAGATGGGAAGAAGGTGTTAGACCTCATGCCATCCAAGATGTTCCACTGGGAGATAAAGGTTCAGAATTTAAACTGTATTTACTCGGTGGCCCAAACACTTTTACTTCAAAACAAAACAGTTGAGTGGTTACAGTTCAGTCTGTCGTTTCCTGACTGTCAGAAAGAGATTGTATATGTTCTTGGAAATTCCAAGCCACCTACTTTCAGATAAAAAGCACCAGGGTGCCCAAGAGTTACCTGTGCTTCTGGGTCAGAGGCAGTCATAAATTCAAAACTCTGCTCTTTAGTATTACCCCTGCCTATGGTGTATTCAGCAAGTGCATAACTGTAATAACACCAGGGACTGCAGGGAGACAATGTATTTCCATTACCTAGGTAACTGGCTCTTTGCTGTGATTTCAGTGATGGAACTGGTGAATCAATGTTTATTTTCTGCCCTACATTTTTAAATAATTACATTTTCTGCTGTAATTATCTATCTGCCTGGGAACCAAAGAGTACCTTGCAAAGTCTCACTTCTGGGTAAGTCTTCGGTTTTCCAGGATGCTTCTAAGACACAACCCTGTGTTGGGCCTCCTTCCACCGGACAATTCTTTACCTGCAGCTAACAGTTGCAGCACCTCACTCAGCTCAGCTTGTAGCAGCAGAGATTTGTGTCAGAGCCTTAAGTCCTTATGTCAGATTCAACATTTGTGGTCCTTCATGTGTGATCAAAATGGACAGACTGGTTCCAGTGTTGCAAAACTCTTAACCATCTTTCTTCTCCATTAAAATATTCAAACAATTTTATTTGCATCTAAAGTGGTGGTTGGATCTCACTAGTCATCACCATGGAAGTCCATTCTCATTACCAGTCCTGTAGCACTGATCACCACAGATGTATCTGCTATTGGGTGGATGGGGGGTGGCACTACACAGTTTAAACAGTTCATGGTGCCTCATCATTTCAGGAAACTCACTTTCAAAAAAATACAGCAGAAATGCGAGCAAACCTATTGATATTACTGGTTGTTCAGGAATTTCTACCTCGGAGAGTCATAGCTGTTCAGTCTGGTAAAAGTGCTACTGTATCAGTTGACAGGCAGTAGTGGGGAGATATTTTCCTTCCCAACTGTGCTAAGAGCCCATAAGAGTGAGTAGGCCATGTATTTCCAAGAAGGTTGTACAATGATTAGCAGGCTGATTACAGCTCTTCTAGTGTGAAAATAGAAACTTTGGAATGTAGCGAGCAAAACCCATTTATTTGGGTAAAACTCAGCTACTGGTTAGTCAGTACACTGTCCAGATGTCACCAATGAAGAAAGCTAAAGAAAGTAAAAGAAAATCAACTGGAAAAGGAGAAGAAAAAAACTTATGGGGGAAGAGCCTTGCAGCTGTTCAGAAAAAAAAGAAGACCAGGTTTCAACCTCAGTACAGGAGATAGCTTTCAATAATTTACAGGAAAATAAATCAAATGCATTCAGATAACTTTAAAATAAGTGAGACATTGGTGAACTACATACAAGCGACAAAGGCTGGAAAGAGTAGAATGAGCTGATAAAACTGCAGAAATTGGACGATAAAATTAAGGAAAGACTAGCCAAATGTGAGGCTTCCCAAGAAGAAGAATGTTTTCAAAAAATAGTACAGCTAGGAGGGTTTATAACAATGAAAGTTCAAAATTGAAAACGCTGGAAATATCGAAAATGCCAGACCTCGAAGTGTTTTCTGTGAGATCGCAGTACAGTAAAGATCGGAATATTTGCCCTTTCCTCACTGTAGTGTGATCTCGGAATTGGTATATATAGGTTCATAGGTTCATAGATTCGTACTAGGCTATCTGCCCTAGGGCATTTATAAGCCTAGCCAGAGTGTATGTGGCTTACACCACCCCTTAGGATGAGAATACTACGCCCTTTTAGGGTTTAGTTTACTATGCCTCTGTCTAGTAGTGACAAAGAGATGACCCCCGGGGTAAACCTACGATCTCCCATCCACTCGTCGAGATTTCTCTTGAATAGAGTCAGTGAGGGGCTCTGCCTAACATGGACTGGGATTCTGTTCCAGAGTGTAGGGAGCCTCTGGGTTATGAATCTGTCCCTCCAGCACGTTCTATTTATTTCTGTGTTGAGGTTTAAGTCACTTGTTCTCGTGGCTCTGATGGATTTGGATTTTCTGAGGTGGAGCATGTCCATTAATTCAGGATTGGACATGGCCTTGTACGTCGGGCACAGATCACCTCTGAGTAGGCGGTATGCGACTGAATAGAGCTGGAGTTTTTTCAGTCGGGCAGCATATGACATATGTTTAAGACCCTTTATCCTCTTGGTGAGGAACTTTTGGGGTCTTTCCAACTGCTGCAGGTGTCAGGTGAGATACATCCCAAATGGGGCATTGTACTCAATCATTGGCCTGATAAGAGAAGAGTACAGGGGCACAATGACCTCTCTTGATCTAGATGTGAAACCCTTCATGATAAGGTGGGCAATATAGAAGGTCTTCCTAACCACTTTGGCAATGTGAGTGTCAAATGAGAGGTTACTGTCAACCTGGGTCCCTAGGTCCCTGATTACCTCTTCCGTACTTAATGGATTACCGCCTATGTGGTAATTTGTCGGTACCTTGTTTTTCCCAAAGGGTATGACTATACATTTTTTGGCGTTTAGCTTAAGGCCATGGCTCTGGCACCAATTATCCGTTTATATATATATATATATATATATATATATATATATATATATATATATATATATGTTTAGCAGGGGTGTGGGGGTCGCAGCCCCCCACAATGAGTTTGAGGTCTGGCATTTTCGATATTTCCAGCGTTTGCCATTTTGAACTTTCGTTGTTCTAATATAGACCCCAGCTAGGAGACTGTGTGCATGCAGAAAACCTGAGATTTTCAGGAGGAACAGATTGGATTAATTTTATGAAAGTACAAGTAATCAACTGGACTGGTACTCCACAGCAGGTCTTGTTAACAGAAAGGATGCATCATGTCTATGCTCCAAATTTGGCTTGAGAAAGAAACCAAGATGTGTAGCATTAAAAATGCTGTTGTAACAGCAGATGGAGCTACTCCTGGCAAAATTGTGGGAGAAGGGTAAAATATTATTAACTGGTGTAAAATTATATTTCATTTCATTATATTCAATTACCCTAATATAGACTGGGAACACTACTCAAGCCCAAACACCCTAGCCCAAAAGTTCCTGGAATTCATAAACTCAAATGCCATGGAACAACTAGTCACCATCCCCACAAGAGGAGATAACATACTTGATCTCATCATCACGAACATGGGAGCACAATGTTCAACACCGGAAGTATACCCCTCACTGGTGAGATCAGATCACAAACTAATCTCGCTGGAGGTCCTCATCCCACCCCACCTGAAATAAAAAGACCACAGTAAAGAACTTCTCAAAGCCGACTTCACACTTCTAAAGACTAGTCTGGTCCACTTTCAGGCGGAAAACAATACACAAGCCGCTGAATCACTTACAAACGCCTTCTACCAGCACCTGCAGGACTGCATGGATAAGGCAATCCCAAGCAAAACAAAGACTCTTTGTACCAAAGGCAAGCGTCCAGTCTGGTGGACCCCAGCCATAAACAAACTCTACAACAAAAGGAGGAAGCTACTACAAGATAGAGCAAAATCCTTAAAAGGTAAGACACCCTTGATCACTATAAGTAAAAACTAAGAGCTCTCATAAAATCATCCAAAGCAAATTCGAGAGAAAAATAGCTAAAGACTCAAAAGACAATCATAAGGCCTTCTTTAGCTATGTTAGAAACCTAGGAGGAAACTCCCAGATATGCTCAGAACTAGTTCAAAATGATGTGAAGATTACTGATCCTACAGACATTGCCAACATACTGGCTGACAGGTTCAGTGCAAACTTCTCCCCCCCCCAAAAGGAGAGATATCTATACCAAATGAGTGCAGCCCCCAAACATCTCCAGCCCAAGTGAGAACTGCTCTCTCAAACACAGCATCCATGGGACCCGATGGTGTCCCCGGCTGTGTGCTCCACGAACTCAATGAGGAATTAAACCCACAGCTAGGACAGCTGTTTAATCAAAGTCTTACCTCTGGAAGGGGGCGCACTGCAACTGTGGTCCCACTTCACAAGGCGGTGCCTCCACAGACCCTGGAAATTACCGCCCATTAGCTTGACAAGCCTTATCTGCAAAGCCATGGAGAGGATCATAATGGACCTCATAAATAAAGACATAGGGAATTTGCAGACTTTGGATCCACCAGTTTGGCTTTGTCAAAGGCAGATCATGCCTTTTAAACTTGGTTGACTTTTTCGAAACAGTCACCAAAGCCATTGATGAGGAAGGCAGTCCATACAGCCTACCTCGATCTGGCTAAGGCCTTCGATACAATACCCCACTCGGGTATCATTGAAAAACTCATCAGCTTAAATGTTAACCCATACATCACAAGATGGGTTGCAAACTGGCTGAGTGACAGAACCCACAGGGTCAGAGTTGCTGGCGCCATGTCAGACTCAAAGCCTGTCACAAGTGGTGTCCCACAGGGCTCAGTCCTGGGCCTCTTGTTTGGCATCTACTTCCAAGTACAAGCAAACACAGGAGGGTTATGGCTGACAAAGTTTGCAGATGACTGCAAACTGCGCCATAGTAGAAAACACATCTGACACAGATATCCTTCAGAAGGGTCTCACAGAAGCGGATAACTGGTGCCAGAGCCACGGCCTAAAGTTAAATGTCAAAAATGCATAGTCATAATTCGGGAAAAACAAGGTTACCCCTAGCTACCAAATAGGTGGCAATCCACTGAGCACAGAAGAAGTTATCAGGGACCTGGGGACCCAGGTTGATAGTAGTCTGTCATTCGACACCCATGTAGCTAAAGTAGTTAGGAAGTCCTTCTACATTGCCCACCTTATCATGAAGGGATTCTCATCTAGATCAAGGGAGGTCATAGTCTCCCTTTACTCATCACTCATCAGACCAATGATTGAGTACAATGCCCCATTCGAATGTATCTGACCCGACACTTGCAGCAGCTGGAGAGGCCACAAAGTTCCTCACCAAAAGGATAAAGGGTCTCAAAATCTGTCCTATGCTGCCTGACTGAAAGAACTCCAGCTCTATTCAGTCGCACCGCTTGCTCAGAGGTGACCTTTGCCTAACATACAAGGCCATGTCAAACCCAGATTTGATGAATATGCTTCACCTCAAAAATCTAGATCCATCAGAGCCACAAGGGCGGAGACTTAAACCTCGACGGCTATTAATAGGACGTGCTGGAGGGATAGATTCATCACCCAAAGACTCCCTATGCTGTGGAACAAAATCCCGGTACATGTGAGGCAGAGCACCTCGCTGGCCTTGTTCAAGAGAAATCTTGACCAATGGATGGGAGATCGCAGATATACCCCAGGAATTACCTCAGTGTCACTGCTCGACAGAGGCACAGCAAAATAATGGGTATAGTTCCCCATACTAAAGGGGTGGCGTAAGCCACAAAACAATGGGCTAGGCTTATAAATGCCCTCGGGCAGATAGCCTAGTATGAACCTATGAACCTATGAACCTATTATAAACCCAGGAAAAGAGGAGTGAGTTTTTCCCTGCAATCAGAGGATGATAAAAGACAGGTGTGAAATTCAAGTTGCTACTTTCAGCTGTCTTCAGAATATTATTTTCCAAAGAAGCAAATACATTACTGGATGCAGAACAAATGGAGAAAATAAAATGTGTACCCAGCAAAAACAGAGCCAGCAAGTTGAAGGAGATTCTGCTTCTCAATTCCTCTTGTATTGGCAGAGCCCAAAAGACAGAATTTAACAGTAAAACTTTTTTCCAATGTTCCAAAGGAAAATGACTGAGCAACGTTGAGAAAGAAAAACAAAAAAAACAGCAGTACCTTGGAACTGAACCAGAGACCAGTGTTGGATAATCATGATAATGAAGGAGAGAGAGAAAATGCAAAAGTAAGAATATGAATGTAGGAAATAAACAATGAACTTAAAGTGGCATTTTCATAAGATGGAGTCCGGACATTAGAAATGTAATTCTGTAAAAAGTGGAGAAAAATAAAAAGGACTGAAAGTTTGTGGATTATTTTAAACTGATGCGGGGACAGAATGCATTTTTTTAATGTGAGATGCTGGGGAGTCTTATTAGTAGTTGGTCTTATTAGTAGTCGGTGTTAATATCAGTGATGTTAAAAGAAGGAATAAACCCCCCCAAGACTAACGTATATGGGGTTTACTGTCACAAATTAATGGCTAGACATAAGTAGTATAATGTTGGGATCTTGGGCTGCCAAGGGGAAGAGATCAAAGTGAACTGATGTTATGTGTGTACTAAATTATAGTGGTTCCCTTGCTACTTTCCATACATGTGGAAGTATACACTAAAATTGCATAAAATGTCAGTTCCCAGTATTTGAGATAAGCTATGCTGACTCCAAAAACATTAGTTGCTTCTTTTTAATCTACCAGCAGAGGTCTGCAATGACAGATGTAAGACTGTACCATGACTGGTAATGCATCTGAATGGACAAGCACTAAATTTAGTATTTAAAGGAGGAGCAACAATTAACTCAGTGAAAATAAACGAAGCCTGTTATTCTGAAGGGAATACAAGCATATACATCTCTAGCAATAATAGCCACATCAGCATAAATTATAATAATGCAAAATCTGTTCACTTAATGGCAGCCAGGGCACTTTATAGGCTGAAAATTAGTATGCAAGTTGTTTTTTCCTAGCTGGAAAAGAAGTTGAGATGGGACAAGAAAGGCTGGTGTGGATGGAGGATGGAACACAGGCTCTAATATACTTTTTCAGCGTGATTAAACCTAACTTTAGAATGGGTGAAGCCTGTGGGTGTAGCTGTCTTGTCTGGGTCATCTGTCATATATGGAGTGGTAACCTTCCTTTTTGGAAAATATATAGATGTGTATGTTTGCTGTGAGTTAAAAGGGGTTGGGGGTTAAAATGAACGTGTACATTTTTATTTTTGTTAAAGTTTTTATCGAAATAAAAGTTTGGGATATGTGATACGAGTCTAAACAGAGATGAAAAACTGCAATTGCATACAAGATCGGCCTGACAAATATTAATGTGTACATGTAAGTTGCAAGTTTGAAATTTATATTAAAAAAAATGTGTGGAATACCGAAAGTAATCACATTTTAATAAAATGACTGCCTTAGGATTTTTGCGTAGAAGGGTTGCAAAGGTATTTTTACACTCCAGCTAGACTTCAGAGAATGTGTCCACAGGCAGACAGCAATCAGGGTTGCCACATATCCCTATTTCAGTGGGACTGTCGGATCTGTATTACGTGATCGAATGGTCAAATAGTCAAACACATAATAGTCGACCCATAATAACCGAACCGCCACAATGTCGAATGGAAAATAAAAAAAAAAAAGAAAAACCCACCCAAACAAACTATTTAAATGCTCTACACAGGGGGGCAAGCCCCCCTGCATCCCCCACATCCCCTGCTACTTAAATATACCAACTCCGAGATCGCACTACAGTGCAGACAATGGAAAACGTCCATTTCCGCACTGTATGGAGATCTCCATTGAACCGTTCGACATTGTGGCGGTTCGATTATTACGGGTCGACTATTACGTGTTTGACTATTTGACCATTCAATAATGTAATATAGACCCTGACTGTCCCGGGATCAGCAGCCCAATCCCCAAGTCCCACACTGCCAGTTAAAATACCAGTGAAACAGCCTCACTTTATAACTTATGATTGGCCTGTATGCAGAGTGCCTTCTATACAATGTGGAAAAGCAGGCTGTTCTGTACTGAACAGAAGAGACTCTGCTGTGCAAATTTTTAACTGGCTCGCATACCGACATACGAGCCAATCAAAAATTGCAACGCGGAGCCACTTCTGCTTGTGAAAGACCTTTTTTTTTTCCTACCTGGCCCCTCAGAAATTTGGCAACCCTGACAGCAATTGATCGAGGTGGAATGGAAAGAGATAGATACTTGAGAAAATGTTTTCTGGGAATGAAATGAGCTAATAGATTTTAGAAACTCCCTACAGGGTACTTTGTCATAAATATTAAGGGAGAAAATTATTTCAGCTAAGGACATTGCTGAGCTGGGATACAGAAACTGAATTGCCTAGACACTGTAAGGGCCTACCAAGTTTAATGTTAGCTGCCAAAGAAAGCAACTACTGGAAGACAGAAATCAAAAACAAAACCAACTGTTACATAATTACTGAATGTTGTAGAGATAAATGAATTAGAGGTGGGATCTTTAGAAATGGGAAGGAGCACACTACATTGAAATAAATAGAATGTGCGGATATAATAGATACACAATGATTTTCAAGTGGAGGAGTGATATATCATGGAAGGCAGGACTTGAGTAATATATGCAATGGTAAATTCAATAACTGTTAAGACATATCATACTAGTACAATTCATGAAAAACAATCTTTGCAATGGTTTGTTTTTCCCTTTTATAATTGAGTGCGTACTCATGACACTACGAAATAAGTGATGTAAATAAATATGTTTTAAAAAATAAAGAGCGATTTGGCCATCAACTCAGACAGGTTTTTGATAGTTAACACATCCCAGGTGGGTCCAGTTCATTACAGGCCAAACTTTATAACATGTACTGCTGACATTTATGCTGCCATGACACATTTACAAGGCATTACAAGCTAGATATTCAAAGTCTACCTCTTCTATTGGGGCTACTACTGCCTGTGGCATGTTACTATGGTTGTATCCACCTAGGATGAATAGCTAGACTCTGACTTATCAGTTACAGAACACAGATGTCTTCTTTTCAGATGCACAACTTAAGTATTTATCATAAAGCTAGATCAATAAGAATGAAGTACATATCTTCAGTAATATTCCCCTCCTACATCTCATGGCTACAGTTTATTTGGACTTCTTGTCTCCTCTCTCTTTCAGCCTATTCTCCGACTATCAGCTTATTACAAGAAGGCTGGAGAATGAGAGAAAAGATGACATGCATGGCAGTAAAGGGGAATGTGTCCAGCAGCCTGGGAAAGCTTTTTCTGACAAGTAGTCCTAATGCTTGTGGTTTAAGTCATTTTACAGAAGATTAACTTTTTTTACAGATCTGTCATTATGGTAAGTGCATAACTTTTCATTTAGTTTGCATTTGAGTACTGTAGACATTTGAGATTATCATTTTGGTCAGTTATATAATGCAAACGTACACTGAACAGAATCACTGCAATATCTCAGCAAGCATGTAATATGTCTAATACACGTGCAGAGCAGTATCATTAGGTGTGCTACAGCATTTAAATATGCACTAGCCAATACAGCACAACACTTAAAATGCAGAGGTGTGAGCGTTTGAGCTAAGTAAACAAAATGTGTGCAGTCCTAATAAAAAACACTAAAAACTAGCCATAGCCAGGGGTCGTTGGCAAGAACATGAGAAATGCCCACTTATGCTAGGAAACATTTAATTTCTAGCCTACACTAAACCACAGTGTGCCTTTATATACAATGAAAGGGCTACAAACTGGATGGATAGTTTTTTAGGATTGCAGACTAGAGGACAGGACAGAGGTATGCTTCCAGCATATTTGCTTATCATGCAGTACAGTCTGCACTTACTACCATAATGACAATGGGTTACTCCAGGAATACTATAAGGGCATTGGATTACAAACACAGCAGATGGATGGCCTAAACTTCGGAAAAGTCTGGGTTTGGGAACAAATTTCAGTACAGTGGCCAATGTTATTGGACATGTCAAACTTCTGAGTGCAAAGTAATTCTAATATGAGGAGGAGAAGAGGGTATCAATGAATTACAGTTGCTGGTAGGGTACATAGTTTGAAAACTTGGCCAGGTCTTCTGAAGAAACCGGTTTAAAACATGAGGAACTGAGAATTCTAGACAAGATGGCCTTCAGATGCTCCCTAAAGTTCTTCAACACTAAGGGGAATATTTGGGTCCATCTTTATAAATTATATCAGAAATAATTTTTTTGCTTACCCAAATGAGAATACACACAATTTTATAATTTCTTTCATCAGGTCTTTCATTTGTACAATATTCCTTTCTGCAGTGGTTGGCTGTTCTGACTGAAAATGAGTTCTTCAAAATCATCTTCCTCAGATTTTTCTTAAAAAGGATATTCAGTGAGTATTCACTTATATAGAAGAAATAGCCTGTAAAGCGGAGGAACATCAAAATCAAATGGATAAAATGCAAGATGGCTTCTTCCGGCAGGCTGAAGTTCTTCATGTTATACTGCAGCAGCAGCAAGGACAGACAAAAAAGACATTGAAATAGCCTTGACAAATGTATACAGAAATCTACAGAGGAAGAAAGGAGCACTAAATTATTCTAAAAACAAAATAGTACACTACTTCACAAACTGGATGATGTTGAAAATAGAACCAGAAAAACCCAAACAGTACTTTTGTCCTTCCTGGAAAAAATAGAAGGTAAAGCTATGGTGACATTCTTCACATCCTGGGTATTTAAGATACTGAACCTTCAAAGCAAGATCCTTCATATTATGCATACAGAATGGAATGGAGGATAGCTGTTACCCTGGTCCTTCATCATCCTCACCCGAAAATAATAACTAAATTGCTGTTATTCTTCCCCCTGTGTGCTCATAAATGACTTATTAAAGCACCCAAAGTTACTGCAGACACTTGAGTGAAGAATATCAGTGTAAGTGTGGGTAGGTGGGTGTGTGTGTGTGGGGGGGGGGGGGGCTGTAATATTACAGTTCAGATACAAGCTGGCAAGCTGGAAACGGTTGCTAGGGGAAGCCTGGTCACAATGGAGGCTTGCAATTCACTTTCCAAATGAGTCAGCATTTAAGGCGGGGAAGGTCTTTAAACAAATCTTTAAACTTTCTAAAATGGAAAAAAATGGGACCAGCATGTAACAAATTCAGAAATCAAGCTGAGAGAAATTAGGAAGTACTGTTCTGCTGGATTCAGTAACCACACTTGAAGCTTATATTGTAAAAACTTTAGTAACAGACAACCTGGCTAAAACAGATATCATTGAATCCAAGCTGTAGGAGATGGAAGGCAGAAAGTGGAAGAAGAGCCTTTTACTGAATGAGATCCCAGAGAAATCAGAGGAAAGGGATCCCATGACATGACCTAGACAAAATCTGTGAGTAAGCAGGAATTTCTGAAGGGGAAATAGTACCACAGAGCATAAATGTTTTGGTTTAGGCCCTCTTTTAGCCTTGAAGAAGAATGGGCAGAGAATAATAAGGTTTACACCACACCTATAGAAGGAGAGGGTACCCTCACTGATGTCGACACTGGGAAGGAAACATCCGGTAGAGGATACTCATGTTTATTGCAGTTAAGATGCATTGCAGAGGGAAGGCAATGGAGAGAGAGAGAGAGAGAGAGATGTCTTCCCATCATGAAAAAATCAGAATGCACTGCCTAGCATTTTAATGTAATGTTCCCTACTATCACCAAGACATTTCTAGAGCCAGATGATGCCAAGAGAGTCATACTGGGTTGCCACCAAGGAATGGAACAGGTAGAATAAACAGGTGGGCAGGGGCAATAGGATTTGGCAACTGAGAAGTGGAGCAGTCTTACCTCCTCCAAATCTCTCAGAAGCATCTTCATCAGAGAGAAGCAGTAACCAGGTGGACATACTTGACCTTACTAAGCTATTAGCACTGAATTAGTCTGAAAATATTACCTTTGTCTCATTCTCTTATGTCCCATTTTTTTTTTGAAAAAAAGAAAAAACAGTTGCTCTATTTACAGGCAAATGTAATATTTGATGCTAAAGGTAATTGGTTCACCTGCTGGGCTTATGTCTATAACAGGTATTTTAGGTTATACAGAATCTTACTCTCAGTTTAATATGGTCACATGTTCAAAGAGCTAGGAGCAAACTGTTTAGTAATTTCAGGTCATGCCTTCTAATAACACAGGAAGTAAAAATGTAGATACTAAAACACTGGCAAGTGTGTCTCTTTTACCAGGAATAAATATGTTTGTAACTAGTTTCATTTGCAATTAGATGACTGGTGGAAGGGATTTAAAGGGGTCGTAAGAGAAGTGTTGTTGAGAAAGGAAGCCTACAAAGGCGACTAGAGCTAAACATGTGGCATTATACTGGTAAGATTACAGAGAATAGGAAGTCTGCTCTGGATCAGTGTCAGATGTGGACTGGTGAAATGCAGTGGCAGCATGCATAAGTGGATGAGTCAGCTTTAGTATAGACAAGAAGGAGCAGGCAAGACTCAAAATATTTGAAGCACAGTTGGATTTTAGATCTGGGCCATGTCAACATTTTAACCTTTTCACCTTTACAAAGAAGCAATTTGCCTTGCAATTAAGGGAAAACAAAATGGTGCCTACTGTGCAAGAAATAAAACTGTCACTTTGACAGTCTGCAAAAAAGACTGAGATGGGACACTGAAAGTTTATTAGGAGTAATATAGGAAACTGTACAATGAAAATGACTCATCCAGAGTGAGGTACATAAACAGGAAGATTTTCTTAATAGACTGGAACTCACAGTCCAAGAGGTAGGTAATCTGCTGGCTCCAAAAAACAAGAAAGGAACTAGAAACAGTAGTGTGTGATCTACCCAAAATAAAAACTTCAAGGGTTGGATAAGATCCTGACGGAAATTACTTGGATGGGGGGAGTGGAGATTTGATGGATTAACAATGCTGTCCTAACTTTAAAGCAGGTTCTTGCATCCTGGGATAAGACTATGATGGCAGTCCTGCCAAAAGGAATGGAAGGAGCATGCTCCTGTGGGTCCACTGACATGTTGAACCAGGATTATAAAATACTTATGAAAGTTCTGGCAGAGATTTCTAAAAAAAAAAAAAAAAAAAAAAAAAAAAAAAATGACAAAACTCATCTTGATCAGTGTGTGTTTATCCTAGGCCAAATGTCTGATGACATCTTAAAGACTCTACTTATGTGCCCATGTGAGAAAGGCCACTGTTTTGGTTAGATGTGGTACATGCTTTTGGCAGGCTTACAGAGAGCTGTTTATTTAGGTAATTTGACCTATCTGGCCTTCTGGCAGACCCTGGGTTGCTGCTAGCCTGCATTTATACAGGCTGTTCAGCACGAGTAAAAGTAAATGGGGAGTTGTCAGATAACTGGGTTGTGTAGAGGTAAAAGCCATGGTTATCCTCACATCCATATTCTATCTTCCCTATATTTGGAGACCTTTCCCAAGGCACTCTGGGTTTCTGAGCTACAAGGATAAATAAGGGAAGATCAGCATGTTAAGATAGCTATGTAGTTGGATATTTTGCTGATATCATTAAGGGCGGACAAAACTGGTTGATAATTTAAATGAGTTTAGATAGATCTCAGGTTACAGATTAACTACAGAAAAAAATGGTGGCAAATTTCACTCCCCCAAAAGACCTGCACAGGAGGTAGTCCTACCTGTGGGGTTAGGTAGTGTAACTTACTAATATAACAAGTAATTATGAAAGAATTCTGGCTATGTGACAAGACTTTATCAGGTGGCAGAAGTCAGCTTGAGACTTTGAGGAAAGAATAATGTCAGTATAGATTATTCTATTCCACAGGCATTACAGTTGATTCAGGCATTACCTTTGGCATCCTGGAAATACTTTTTTATTAAGTTAAAGGGGATACTAGCCCCATATGGAAGTATGGAAGGCCCAGGGTAGTGCAGGAAACAGTTATGCTGCCAAAGGGCAGAGGAGGCATGGCTTTCAGAACTTCAGTCTGTACAAGAAAGCTGCTCAACTGAGAATTTTCTGCATTTGAAACACTCAAACTGGATGCAGAATGAATGTGAATTTTGAAAGGGATGTGCACTACAGCCAAAAGACCATCAAGGACATTGTTTAGGGATAGAGGGCTTAATGGTGATAATACAGAACTGAAGGCCATCTTGGATGCCTAAAAGTGGTCTATGAAAGAAATGGAGACTGTGAGGTGGGCAGACATGTTGGAATCAGTAAGTATTAAAGACACACCAAGGCTTACTGCACAATTGCATGAAGACAGCAGGAAGGAAAATTTTACTACACGTAGGAACAATTACAAGAAGGAGAGATAGCAGAGTGAGCAAGAGGAATTTTTCATGTAAAATAGGCTGATAAAGGTCCTGACAGAGTTGCAGAGTAGCTTGACAGGTACAACAAGGGTGCTGCACTGGGTGGCTTTCTTGCAAACATTTAGAGGAGAGGAGATAAACATTAAGAATATGGTAAGCAAGCTACATGTGTAACTGAGTGAAGATGAAGGAAAACTGAGTGGAAGATAAAACAGGATTGGGAGAATTTTGTTATGGGTCATTCCAAAGAAAAAAAGAATAGGGAGTGGCCTGAGAGTAAACGGAAAGCACTAGATATTGGAAGTTTCAAATTTTGGGGTGGAAGTGCCTTCACAAATTTCTAAAGCATGTAAAAGCTGAGTCTGACATAGCCTGGTACCCCAAGTGAATGCTACAAATGCAAAGGGAGCATAGCAGGGACTTGGATGTATATTTCTGGTTGTGCCAAAATTAAGACAATACAAACAGTTCACAGGCATTCTGGAAGTTTTGTGGCCAGGAACAGCCAAGTCAGAACAGTGTAGTTTCTTTATGAGACTCCTTTACTGGGTAAATGGAGTAATTCTCTAAGGCAGTTGTTGTTGTCTTTTGGCTTTTCCCGGTTAGGGGTCGCCACAGCAGAACTCCGGTCCACTAATGATTGGCAGTAGATTTTCACGAACGCAGAGTTGCCAGCTCGACGTTCAACCTTCAGTGAAGGCACGCCCATTTACGCATGTCTTTCGAACGCCCACCCAACCGCGGGGAGGACATGCAGACTCCACACAGAAGGCACTCCCCACACTCCAGCCGAGAATCGAATGGGAGAACCTCTTGCTGTGAGGCAACAATGCTACTGCTGCACCTTCTCTAAGGCAGTATGAATGATAAGATAATTCTGTTTGGCAGCGAAAAGGCAGTCATTAATAAATGGAAGTGGAGTGGATGATGTAAAGAATATTTTACAAGAAATACCTAAGTTAGAATTTTGGGAGGTGCACAAAAGGGCTGAGGATAGGTGGGTAATGCTAAGTGGGCCCCACTGTTGATGAAGTTCTGTTACTGATATCCACTTTAAAAGACTAGGGACAGAGGCAGAAGAGTATAATGAAATAAACGGATGTTATTTCCACAATTTAGGTTGTATAATACATTGACTTTAGAAATGCTGAAGTCTGTAAATATGTTTGAAAGTGTTTTTTCCCCCTTGATCTTATTTTTCATGTTAACCTTTTGGAGTAACCTTAAAGTTCATAATTTAAAAACAAAAACTCATGACAAAAATATAAAAACTTGTCTTCTCTATCTTGAAAGAAAATAAAAGTTCCCACTTTCTGGGGAAAAGCTGTTTAATCTGGAAAAGACTCTCTGGGATTCATAAGGGCATAATTCAACATGCAACCTTTTCTCAGCAGGACTACACAATGTGTTTGTCTGAGTGATTCAGAGACTGCTGTAATGCAAAAAGGAAACAGCCTGTAGCGGATTAGTGGTGTCACACCTGGTAAAGACTGCATACAAATGCAGCAGCCTAGGATAAAAGCCACTGCAAATGAATAATGTTATGTTTCCTGGAAATGTCAATGGCATCAGAATAGCATGGTAGAACAATTCAAAGAATAGTTTTACTTATCTCCTGAGGCAACAAAGCAGAAAAAAAGATAAACTGTATGTGGTCTTTTGGCCTGGCTGCATTCTCAAAACCTCTCAGAGGATGTCAACAATGAAATTTTGAATGCTCTCTTTGACAGATACCTAGATTTTGGACTTTATGCTGCACGGGTCATTAAAAAGTGTGATGAGATAAGAAAGCTGATTCAAGAGCTCTCACATTTTTTAGCCATCCTCCAAAACTGCAAAAAAGATTCAATGCTATCTCTACAACCATCTTGCAAAAAGCAAAATAAATAGGCCCAGCAAGCTGCTGGTACGCAAAGGTTTAAAAAATATGACAGGGAGATTCTGATAACAATGCAGACCCTCCAAACAAAGGACATTCTAATAAGTCTGAATGACTATAAGAAGGACTATTGCCCTCACCCTGTCAGTCCCTTAATCTTTCCAGAGAGTTTGAACCTCAATTTCTCTCTTTAGCAACACATAGGGGTCTGATTCTAAAAGACTTGCTCTCAGTGTAAGTGACCATTTACCCTGGCAGGTCTTTTGGAATCTAGCCCCCTGTACAAGCCTGTTTATAGCTAGGTCTTACACTAAAGTAAGTCACTTACACTGGGAGCAAGTCTTTTGGAATCAGGGCAGAGTAACACTGAGAAAAACTCTTGGAATCTGGCCCATAGTTTCAGATAGATTGGTTCTGAGAGTAATTTTTGGAGACCAGTTCTGGAGCCTTCCTTTCTGAACCTTTTTGTCATAATGCCCAAGTTCAACTTGTCACTTCAAAACTTGTTACCTCATATTCCCCATTTGAGTTTTCTAGTGACTAGACTTAAAGGATGCATATCATCACATTCCTATAGATTCAGTCATCACATTCCTGTAGATCCAGATTTCACATTTCTTAATTTTTTTTCTGTCTGGATCACATTACCAGTTTTCTGCATTACCTTTTGGTCTATCTACTACTCCAAGGGTATTCACAAAGTGTCTAGCTCATTTGATAGCCACTGCAGACTACAAGGTATTCATATTTTCCTTGTTTAGATGGCTTGCTTATCTTTGCAAAGTCGTTTTCAAAGTGTCAGGAATCTCTCACTTGGGTAAAGATCTCCTACACAGGCTAGGATTCCAAGAGAACCAACAGCACACAATAGTTTTCCTGGGGTGTCTCCTGGACACCTCGGTTCACACAGCTTTTCTTCCAAGGCTACTCAATGCTAGAAGTCTAAACCTCAAAATATACTCACTCGAGGCACTCCTTAAAATGGAGAACATTGACATCTGTGCAGTGACAGAGACCTGGTTCAAAGCTTCAGAGAGCACCACTGCATTACCAGGCTATAATTCATACCACACCCTTCAGCCACCAAACCTGGACCGAAACACTAAAGGTGGAGGCGTGTCCATATTAATTAAGGATATCCACACCTCCAAGCTAGTTGCTCAACATAATGCATCCGAGATTATCCAAGTTCAACTAACTCTGGGCAAAACCGCAATCCAGATTGTAGCTTGCTACAGACCCCTCACCATGCCCCAGGATTCCCACTCCTCTTTTCTTGATACACTGGAAAATATTAAGGTAAAACCCAACACTCTAATAATGGGTGATTTCAACTACCCTACCATTAACTGGGAAAACTATTCGTGTACCAACTCTTTTGCTCAACGTTTTCTGGAAATCATCAATTCCAACGCCTTGGATCAACTTATCCACACCCCCACCAGGGCAGCAATATCTTAGACCTGGTCATCACCAACATGGGTGACCGGCATTCCACACCAGAGGTCAGCTCCTTGTTGGTCAGATCCGACCACAAGCTAATCATCCTAGACATCCACATCCCGCTCCCAACCCCCATTAGGAAAACAACCATAACAAATTTCTCCAAAGCCAACTTCACGCTTCTTAAGACAGAAGTGGCAAACTTCACTACACCCATGCAGATGGACAATAGAGGTATGACTGCTGAATCCTACACAAATGCACTTTATAAGTACTTACACGAGTGCATGGATCGTGCTATCCCTAACAGAACCAAGATGCTATCTTCCAAAAAAAGGAAGTCAATCTGGTGGTCTTCTGCCATAAACAAACTCTACAACAGAAGAAAGAAACTGTTGCAAAAAAGAGTAAAATCCCATGATTGGAGGAACTCTCTGGTCAGCCTCAGTAAGAAGCTGAGATCCCTCATAAAATCCTCCAAAGCTAGTTATGAAAACAAAATCGCCACTGATACTAAAGACAACCACAAAGCATTCTGTAGCTATGTCAAGAATCTCAATGGCAACACTCAGATCTGCTCTGAGTTACAGCACAATGACACTAAATATACAGAACCAACTGATATTGCCAACATTCTGGCAGATAGGTTCAGTGCTAACTTTACCTCCCTCTCACCCCCTAAAGGGCTCATCTTTATACCGGAAGAATGCAAAGTTCCTGTAATCACGGCTGCACAGGTAAAAACCTCACTCTCCAAAGCCAAGAACACAGCATCCATGGGACCTGACAACATCTCAGGCTGCCTTCTACACGAACTACAGAATGAACTGGCACCCCACCTAAGTACCACGTTCAGTCATAGCCTCACCTCAGGCTTTGTGCCCACTGAATGGCGCACCACAACGGTTATCCCACTCCACAAAGGGGGGGGCTACAACAGACCCCGGGAACTACTGCCCCATTAGCCTGACAAGCCTGGTCTACAAGGCCATGGAACGTATCATCATGGAACTCATAAACAAAGACATTGAAGAGATCTCCCAACTCTGGACCCCACACAGTTCGGGTATGTAAAAGCCAGACATGTCTCCTAAACCTGATAGACTTCTTTGAAGTAGTCACCAAAGCCATAGATGAGGGTAAGGTGGTTCACACTGCCTATCTAGATCTTGCCAAGGTGTTCAACACCATCCCCCACTCTGGAATTATAGATAAACTCACTAAACTAGATATAAATCCCTATGTCACAAGATGGGTTGCCAGCTGGCTTACTGACAGAACCCACACTGTGAAAGTAGCAGACTCCAAATCAGACTTCAGAACAGTGACAAGTGGAGTACCACATGGTTCAGTCCTGGGTCCTCTCCTGTTTGGTATCTACTTCTCTGAAGTACAGGCTAACACAGAAGGTCTTTGGCTAACTAAATTCGTGGATGACTGCAAACTAGGAGCCATAATCAAAACTCTTAATGATGTGGACATCCTACAAATGGGCCTCACTGAGACAGATGCCTGGTGTCAAAGCCATGGTCTCAAGCTCAATATGAAAAAGTGCATTGTCATTCCCTTTGGTAAAAACTCTGTACCCATGAACTACCACATAGGCGGCAGTCTACTTAACACCGAAAATGTGATAAGAGACCTTGGGACACAGGTGGACAGTAGTCTCTCCTTTGATAATCACATCGCCACAGTGGTCAGGAAATCCTCCTATGTGGCACACCTCATCACAAAAGGTTTCTCATCCAGAAAAAAATAGGTCATTGTTCCCCTCTATGCATCACTCATTAGACCCATTATAGAGTACAACGCCCCTTTTGGTATGTACCTCACAAGACATCTACAACAACTGGAAAGGCCGCAAAAACACCTCACAAAGAGGATTATTGGCCTCAAACAGATGCCTTACGCAGACCGACTCAAAAAACTCCAGCTTTACTCCGTTGCATATCGCCTACTCAGAGGCGATCTCTGCCTAACATACAAAGCTATGTCAAACCCAGAGCTGTTGGACATGCTCCACTTAAAAAAATCCGAAACCCCCCCGAGCTAACCTTGTCACCACAATAAACAGAACATGCTGGAGGGATAGATTCCTGTCCCAGAGACTTCCCATACTCTGGAACAGACTACCTATCTATGTCAAACAGAACTCCTCATTAGCACTCTTCAAGAAGAATCTTGATTGGATGGGTAATAGGAAATTCACCCCGAGGATCACTTCTGTGGTTCTGCTTGACAGGGGAGCAGGAAAATAATTTTCTTGGGTGGCGAAAGCCAAGGTATCTTTTTGGCTAGGCTTGTATAGGCCGTAGGGCCAATAGCCTAGTACCTACCTATGAACCTATGTATTTAGATCTATTCCTCAGTTTTTCCACAGGGACTGTCTCAGCAAGAAAATACTGCTTTAAGTAAGTGAATTTGACTGTGGTATTCATTACACATATGTGATTTGCAAAATTACTTCAACCATGAGAAAGACAGTAATATTACCTTGGTCATTTGCAGTGGCATGTTTTTTCTGTGGGTGGTCATTAAAGTTATGTGCCAGACATTAATTAAAGACTGCAGGTACACATATATACCTACCAGGCACAAAAACGGGGGGAGACTGGTGGTGCATGGATTTTACGGGGACATGCAGGAACAAGGAGGATAAGTTCACTGTTTTCCATATCTATAGAGTAATACTTGAAAAAAAAACATGGAAAGTAAAGTCCAAAGTGGATTTTGGGACTTCTGCAAAGAAATCCACTCATAAGCCAAGAATCTCTGATGCAAGGAATAAGTTGCTACTCCAGGCCCTCTGTCTCCATGGACAATGTCTCTTTGGCACGCAAATGACCAGCCCTAGTGGCACTATGTCTTGAAAGATGCTGTGGCATATGTCAATGCAGCTGCTGGCCACTGCCATAGATAATATAAAATGTACCGCAGGGACAGTGACATCATATATGTGTCAACGAAGAGTTCAACTCCTGGCACAAGATGGTAGGTCAGTGGGCAGGGGGGCATCAAGTGTGCTCCCTCTCATGGAGATGTAGACAGATATCAGAATCTGCTCCAGCACTTATGGGCAGAGACGTCCACAAGGGTGTTGGTGGATACCCTCTCCTGAGTTTAGTGCGTCACTGGCTGCAACACACTCTGTGCAGTACCACTGAGGAGGCATAGGCTATTACCACCACATCCATGGCAGAGTTAGTGAGGATGACGCAGGGTGTGCATGATGACCTATGGAAATGCATGTCTCATATGTACGATTATTTAATAGAGTCAGTACCTTTCAAATTTTCAGTGCAAGAAATCTGGATAAAGACTGACAAAATGGGGGGACAAAAGCCCCAAAATAGGGACATATTTTAATTATTACTTTTATAAGCTTAGAAAGTTGCTAAAGTAACAGGACTTGTTTTAACATACATTTTCTGAAGGCTTTGAAGTCTGAAACTCAAATGTATGTCATTATTCAGTGGCTTCAATCCTCAGATCATACCAGCAATTTGCCAGAAAAACACAGATTTGTATGAGGAACAGACTAAAAATATGAGCCAAAAATCTGGACATTCTGCGAAAATCTGTACAGTTGAGAGATATGGACTCTCAGACACACAATGGAATGTACAGTTTCCTCCCAGGCTTGCCTGTCAGGGATGAGGGGCCTCTCACAAAGCTGGTCCACTGCTACATCCACAGGTAGTTGCCATTTTGGCCATGGAAGATCAGTGTATAGCTCATGCAGTGCTAGAACATCCACAGCTACTTGTATAGGAGTCTGCACCCAGGAGAGGACATCCCCAAAGGCTTTGACAGTTGCCACAGTGACAAGTCCCAGAGCAAATGTTGCTCATAGGCATGCAACACATTAGCATCTAGCTAGGCCATGGTGCATACACTACAACTTCTGGTAGAGTCAGCTCCTGCCAGTGGTAACATGCACTGGCTGAAGAAACCCCTGCCTGACATGCCCTGGACCAGTCCAGTAGACTGAACTACAGTTCTGCAACTACTGTTTAGGCTGTATCCAAGTAGATCCACAGTCACAAATTTGCAGCCCCCAGTATATCTCTCACACACACACACACACACACACACACACACACACACACACACACACACACACACACACACACACACACACACACACACACACACACACACACACACACACTCTTCAACTGGCACTGGCTTTCACAAAGAAGTTTAGCTTAACCCCCTTCCCCAACATTGTCAGGATACAAATCATCACATTTTAATTTCCTAATTCTCAGCATTTACACATTTCCCTGTGACATCCACTCCTGTACTTCATTTCCCACTATTCAAGTAATCACAACTATGCCCAGTTCTTTTTACATTACTATTTGGTTTGCAATGTCTGATGCACAGCATGGCTAGTCTATGCATCAGTATGCACAGCCTGGTGTTAGCTTTGTATGAATCAGCTTCAGAACACAGCACACAAGAGTAAAGCAATGTGCAAGCTCCTACCCCTTTGCTAGTGCTATGGCATATGGTGCCTGCCTCCATATTTCATGATCATCTCCTGCTGTTGGCTTCTTCACTGACTCATCTGACTTGACCTCCATTGCCTGGTGTACTGGGAATAGTCTAGGGCCCCAAGTACCTCACAGAAGCAAGCTATATTATAAAAATTCAGCATGGTGGTGGCTCTCTCTTCTGGGGTATTTGGGAAGCACTGATGTTCCCCTACATGCTGAAGCATGGCACTGGGAAACTGATGGAGTATTCCTGAGGCAGATGCCCGTGACATGCCCACTGTGTCCCCAGTAGGTTTATAAATGGTCTTTGTACACATGCCTTATTGTCCACTGGGATGGGTACTCCAAGAATCACAGAGGGCTGTAGATGAGGGCAATACATGTCCACAGTTTTTGAATGGTGTTCCCTAATGCACAATACCAGTCCACAATATTGTGATGGAGTCAATAAAATGTTAAAAATAATCAAATGACCCGGAGTCTCTTGAAATAACATCATGCACCAGCAGACACTGCCATGGCAATAAGAGCCTCTTGCGGTTACACATTTAGTATTGTGGCAACAAACCCTATTATTATTTAGTGATGTTCTTACTCCCAACTTGAAAATTTCACCATGTTCAAACCTGCTGAAGGCACAGTCTTGTTGCACAGAAGTTAAACATTTATGAATTGCTCTGTCAATTTATTTTGCCACATTAGCATATATAGCAACGATAACATTGCTCACTACAATGTCATTAAATGGACATTAGCATACGATGGGCCCGCCCTTGCCACTTGTCCTGCCAGCCATGGTAAGCAAGTGTTTCTGAAAAGTTTTCTGAATCTCAACCACTGTGGCTATATTAACAATTAGATTTAAATTCATATATTCTTACTTACAAAATGAAGACCAGATTTATTTTACAAATGCTGTATCAGGATATAAATCTTTACTGTTATTGATTATGCAAAAAAGAAAAGTTCCTTTTTTTTGGTTCCCAGCCCCACTGCCCTATGTCTGTGCTCATGGATGGCACACCCATCCCTTCCTGCCACTCCTTCAGTTACCTGAGAGGCTAACTGAACCCCAGGTTGGATGGGATGTAGTTAGGGCTTTCTCTCTCTCTCTACTTCACCAGAGTGTTTCAAGAAAAATTCCTCTTATCCTGTTAAATTTAGATGAGAAATTATTTTGCTTTTCTTAACTGGACATATTTGTTTAAAATTTTACAGAAATATAATTTTTATCTGATGTTTTATATTTAAAAAAATGTATATTAAAAACACACAATTATTTTATCTACAGAAACAGAGATTACTGTACAAACTAAACAATGGTGTTCTTTCTCATCAGTCCTTTTCCCCATGGCAGTTGAACCTTTAGCAAATTATGAGGCAGAATGAGTTAATGAAAGGGATTTGAATCTGAATTATCTTTCTGAGTGACATGATTATAATGATTTACAAGTCTGTTCATCACATAAGTAATATCCTGAAAGTTTAACTTACCAATTTAAAATTTAATGAAAAATTCTGTTTTAACTATTCAAAATGTGACACACAAAATAATTATAAATGATTAAAACTGGAATTGTAAACAGCAAAAATACCTTGGTATTGCATTAAACATAATTTAAATGACACAGTAATATTAGCAGTACTACTGGTATTAATGCTTGAATGTAATATCACATTTTATTTATTTATTTTTGTTGTTGTTTTTCACTTCTGGAGAAAAATAATTCTTTATTAAACTAGTTCTGTTACCAACATTATTAAATTACTCAAATTAACAAATTACTGGTTTATTTTTATGGTCCCCTCAGAAGCCAAAAATTGTGTTTAAATACAGTAAACCTTGGCATAACAGCAGAGTTAGCTTTCCTGTTACTGAGTCTTACATACTGAATTCCATTTTTTCAGATGCATGTTTACCTATGTTTACTTGTTAGACTGTTTATATGATGCAGTATATAAATACATACATGTTGTTTTATTAAAAAAGGTAAAGTATCCAAGTCCCTCAAAATGCGTCTGATAATAAAATTATCTTAGTTCTGTATAATGTTCTGCAGCAATATCTTCTCCAATTTAGTTTAAATATATAAACATGTTTAAATAATTTCTATATCATGTATGTGATGTGTCTATATATGCATAAAAATATTGTTATGAATTTGCTGTATAAAGGCTACACACATATACATATATGTATATATATATATATATATATATATATATATATATATATATATATATATATATATATATATATATAATTTAGATTACCATTTTAAAATTGCCATGCAACAGGTTACTTTTTTTATTTAGAAAATTCATGCTACTCCAGTCTCTGGAAATAAACAACATAAGTTATTACTCCTAACCACATCAGTTCATCCAAATCTCATCTGTCCATAATATAAAAAAAATATCTTGAAAAGGTAAAGTATAATTCTAGTGTCTTTTTTTTTTAATCAAGACAAGAACATTTTGGAGTTGTTGTTGAGTACTTTGAGACAGTTTCAAGTCTTTTTGGGATATAAAATTAATGAAGATAAAACAAAGACTATAGCAGTAAACTACATACCCACACGTTAATTGGTTCAGCGATACCCATATCCATGGGGATATGATACAATGAAGTATTTAGCTATATGGATTGAAATGGATTCTGTTATGGTAGCCAAGTATATGTGGGAAGAGACTAAACAAATTATAAAAAAACAGAGAAGGTGGAAGCTCTTGATTATGGAAATGGATAGTAAGATGCAAGCAGTGAAAATGTTTTTAGTCCCTTTAGTTTTATATAGAAGTCATGCATATTTTTCTCGACCGAGGAGAAGTTGTGGATAATGCTTTATAAATACTAGAATGGATTTGTTTGGGAGGAGAAGAGGGCAAAAGTTCAGTTTGATAAGGTGAGTCTCCCCAAAGAAAAAGTTGGTTTAGGATTACCTGATTTAAATTGATACTTTAGAGTCATGCAGAAAAGGTCCATATACATAAGGGAAGCAGAAGGTTATAAACCAAAGTGAAATGAAAGGTGATAATGACTATGAAACTGATGGGGGGTCAGTAGATAAGCAGAGAGTAGGATTTTGAACAGAGATCCTTAAGGAGAACAGCAACAACAACCACTACCACAGGGAATATTATACTCAAAAACTTCAAGAAAGCAAAAGCTATGGTGGAATTTGAGAAATGAGGTTTTGTCAATAGGAGTGACTACAAGAAGGGGTGAAGAAAACAGGTAAGTAGGGCTGGAATGTACTGGAGAAAATGGGCAAAGGAGCAAATGTATTGGAAGTGAACAGGTAGAGAGGGAAATGTAATAGAGTGGAATGAGGTCAAGCAGAAATTTGGACTACAGGTTAGAACTGTTTTCTCTTTCAGGAATTGATATCAGTGTATAGACAAAGACAAAGGGCTACAGGAGTGCTAAGTAAAAGACTTACTCTGGTAGAGCTTTTAGTAGAATCTAGAACAGAAGCTATGTCAAAAACTGGATAATTGGTACAGCATATAAAATACTGTGTGATAACTATAAAAGTCATAGGAGGTTAGAAAAGACTGGGAAGGGAGAGTGGAAAGGTAATCCACAACAGAACAATGACAGGACATCTGTATGGCTGCCAAGTATGCCAGAAATACCAGAAGAGTAAGAATTTTTACTTGGAAGTGTTTGCATTGACATGTTTGTACCCCATGCAGGCTTCAGAGAATTTTTCTTTGGGTAGACAGTAAATGCTAGAGGTATAATGGAAAAGAGAGAAGTAACTGAGAACATTAAAAAGATTTCAGAAATTCTCTGCAAAGTACTCAGTCAGAAATGTTGGGGAGTAAATGGCTGTAACTAAGAAAATGATAATTTTGAGCTGGGATACAGGATGTGAATTGCTTATACATACAAAGGCCTCACTAAGTTTAAAGCTATTGACTGCTACAAAAATCAATTACTAGAAAATGGAAGTCAAAATTTAAATCAACAATAATTGAAGTACTTAATATTGTAAAGGAGAAAAAGAATTATAAGATGGATTTTGAGAGAAGGGAAGGAGCAAATTACATAGAGGAGGTCTCTGACTATGACCTGCATATTTTGTGTTCAAGACAAGGATGCCATGAAATTCACCACAACAGCGAAGCTTGAGAGGTGAATCTTGGCGTCCCTATCGATAACACATAATTAAGGGTTATGATTGGAGACCTGATCATAGTTCTTTGTAGTGCATGGATCTCTATCTGCTCCATGTACTATGGGTTACAGAAATAAAAGTGCCATTTGTTTTGCCGGTTTTCAAAGACATAAAGCACTTGGCAAGCACTATCAGAAAGACACAGTAACTCAGGCCCTTATGTTTACAGTCACCTTCCATGCCTCTCAACTGTCCAGATTTGTCCAAATGTTTGCATCATATATTAGTGCTTAACTGATTTCTCTTTTTTCTGGATCTCGGAGCGCAATCATCATGCTCCATGCACTATACAGAAATAAATGGAATTTGTAGGAACAATACATGCAAAATAATGTTCAGGATTAGAAGTGAAGTTTGATGTTTAAGGTTTAAGGGAAGGAAGTAACTGATCAAAGTATGTACTGCTGGAGTGAATAACTGTTAAACAAATATGCAACATATAATACATGGACATGAAAATCATTACTATAGTTTGTTTTCTTTTCTCTTAATGTATGCATGCCTATTTCTAAGTGATAATTTAATAAAGGTATTAAAACAAAAATGTGTTATGGGTAGATAAGTTTCAATTAAATAAACGTGATCATTTTTAATGCCCCAGTCTCAAGTTACATGAATGTATCATAAAAGCTATACTAGTGTAGCACAAAAGATGTGAAACCGAGTGTTCATCTATTTCTGTCTAGTTTAATCTCTCACAATCAATTAGAAAGCAGCAATGTCAGACACAGCAAACACAGGCACTTATATGTTTTGTGTAAAAAAAAAAAAAAAAAGTAGCAAATAACCTGACTTGACCTTACCCGTCCACGAGGCCTTGCTGAATAATCAAGCGATGTGCTTCTTCCCGAGAGATACGACCATGAAACCAGGGCTGTGCTCTGTGGATTGCTATGAAAACACAAGATTTAAGAAAAATTCACCTCATAAGTACTTTCTTCTTCTCATACATAACAGTACTGAGATACAAAAAAATAATTTCAAGCAAAGAATTCAAGAGCACACAACAGCTAGTTTAAGTAAGATGAAGATATTATAGGTGCTGTATCCTGTGTTTGAATACATTTAAAATGTCAGCATGCAACAATCCAAAATGTGTCATTATAAAATAGTGTTAAAATAAGATCTGAAATGTATGCTGTGTCTATACAGGGGAACATCTAGGGAAAAAATTCTTTGGATACTATATGTAAAATTGATTGTTAGATAAATGAAAAGAATAACAGAATCACTCTGTCCTAAAGTTGCAAGTTGAAGAACTGAGTGATCTTATTAATACATCTGGGAAAAATATGAAGCAGCTATGCTTGTTAAACAAGTCCTTTAAAATGTAGCATGGTTTCAATACACAAAAAAGGCTTAAACATTTCCAGAAAACATGCTGAAATTTCCAGACATGAGGTAGAAAATTTGCTTTACAAGTCCAATACATTAAAAAAAAACTTGTACTACCAAACCATATATTTTCTATCACAAAAAACTTCAAATCAGTATTTTAAAATTTCAGCTTAATTGGCAGCTTTCGGACTGGCAAACCATGTCAAAGAGTAATAGTTCCTTTTGAAAATCAGTTTAGTTTTTTTTATCTGTAAAGAGTATAACCCCTAACCAAATTCCATGTAGAGCCACAGAGATTAAGTCCAGCAAAGCTTGTGTTTAGTCCCAGACTACCAGACTTTTCTATAAACAAAATTCTCTATGAAGGGATGTAACACTAAAATAGATCACCTTTCACTCTCAGATATGAAAGTATAGATTTACTTTTCTTAGCTGAGATTTATCATCAGGTTATATCAACCATAATATTTACAATCCATCCTCTGTGCACTCATTATCTGAGCCTTCAAAATAACCTTATATGTTGACCAGAGATCTTGTGCACTCAAGTGCTGGTTTAATATCACAGGTTAACAGTGGAACCATAACAGGATAGATGTTTTTTAAATGCCCACATAGACTCAAATCTGTTAAGACTTTGCACAAAAGTGTTCAATATTTGATGTAAAAGACAGTTTACTATCAACTATTACTCCTGAACTGCTACTGTGTATATATATATATATATATATATATATATATATATATATATATATATATATATATGTATGTATGTATATACACACACACACACACACACACACACACACACACACACACACACACACACACACGCACACACACACGCACACACACACACACATCTATATACACACATTGTTAAGCCTAACATTTGTTAGTGAAAACTCAGTAATATTTTTGATGGCCCAACGTCATTTGAGCTGATTTCAAGATGTTTATTACCATTCCACCGTCCAAAGCTTTTTTTAAAACAGTTTGTTCTCTCGTGTTATGATTTTAGCAATTTTAAAATCAACTGCATGTTTACAGATCATTACGGACTTAGGTAAAATTATATCGCTGTTGTGCAAGAAAAAAGAAATGGTGCAAGGCGTGATTTCTGTGGTAGGCCAACTTTAATTTCCTGCATTGGACCAAATCTGCTCCACACCAGTTTCAGGCATTCATTTACCCAATCAGATAAATCAGGAATCAGTCTTATATTCAGCAACTGTTTGGTTAACACTTCACTGTGTACCTGATCAAAGGCTTATGTAAGTCAGTTAAAATAACATTGCCTTGAAGTCCTTGATCAGCTGTCTTAAAACAGAGACCCAAGTGGAATAAATTCATAGTACAAGAAAGTCCCTCTCCAAATGCATAGTGGGAGATGTCTAGATTCCACACAGTTGATAACCTCATAAATATTCTGTCATTAACAAACTCCTTCAATATTTTGTACAATAACATAGCAGACTAATAAGACTGCAGGAGTTCACAGTATATGTCTGGCCCTTTCATTTGTACAAAGAAATGATAACTCACTCCTTCCAATCTCGTACAACAATACATTCTTGGAGACGCCTCTGAAATAAATAAAATTGGTGAGACGGCAGGTCTAATCCCTTTCACTTCTCAGTCAGCCTACCTAGACCACTGGTCTTCCCAGTGTTTAACTGGCTCAAAATGTTACATACTCCTCTTGTTTTCCAACCATATGTTGGAATGTTTAATGATTTATGTCATTCTAACAAAAGGAAATAAACACCCAGTCTACTTCCCCACAAACTATAATGGAAAAATTACAATAAAAGTCTTCAAATGAACCCGCCCTCCAAAAAAAAAAAAAGAAAAAAAATGCATACAAATGCATACAAAAAAAATACTTTTAAGTCAAACAAAATATATCAGTATTACAGAATAATAATAAAAAAAAAATAGCTGCGGTGATGGTGCTGCGGTAGCGTTGTCGCCTCACAGTAAGACGTCCTGTTCGATTCTAAGCTAAAGCGTCTTCTGTGTGGAGACATGCGTGAATGGGCGTACCTTCGTTGAAGGTTGTGCGTCAGGCCTGGCAAGTCGGTATGTAAAAATCCACTGCCAATCATTAGTGGACCGGAGTTCCGCTGTGGCAACCCCTAACCGGGAAAAGCCGAAAGATACAACAACAGAATACAGATAAAATATAGCACATTCAAAATGCCAGCAAACAAAAACAGGACCAAATACTCAGAGAAACAAATTCCAATAGTGCTATACAAGAAACTGATAAAATGAAACTCAACCTAATGTTATCTGGCACTGCTACATCCCTCCATTCAGACAAAGAACGCTACTATACCTATGCAACTACACACATACGAGTCTAAAAGCACAACCGATTAAAGGATTGAAACCAGGAGTAAAAACAAAGACAAAAAGGATAAATGGGTGTCTATGATTATAATAAAGGAATCATGTAGTACTGTGGAGTACAGGAATTCTGTTCATGCTGTGTGACTAACTTAGTAAGGAATACTTCAGAAGACTTAAATTAATTTTGAAAAAACAGCACTGACATCTAGGAACAAAATCCAAGTTATAAACCAATTTGATCTTCCTGTCCTAACTTACAGTTTTGGTGTTACTGGCTGGCCCCAAAGCATCTTGGATCAATTAGATAGAAAAACAAGAAGGATGCTTCATGCTCACCAAATGATTTATAAATATCAGTGCATATCAAGATTCTATATTCCACATTCCGAAGGAGTGATCGGTCTCCTTGAAACTGATTACATGTATAGATCTGCAATCGTGGGACTCCACACATATCTGCTGATCTCACAAGACCCAAATGTAGTGAACATTTTGAAACATGAGAAGAATAAATCCAAAATGACTTCTCTGTTTAATTTAACAGAAGCATATAGGTGTCAAGCAGGAATGGAAATTAAACCAGAAGTAGATAAAAAATCAGGCAGCAACTGAATGTGCCAAAAAAACAAAGAAAGAATGTAAGATGAAGGATCAGATGAGAAGGCAAGAAATGTGGAAAATGCATAAATATAGTTGCAAGTATAGAAAACTTCTGGAAGAACCTCATGTTGATCAAGAACAAATGCAGGAATGGTTAAGGAGAGGCAAATTCATACCAAGAGATAAGTTAATATTAGTGGCCCAAGATAATGGGCTGCATACAAGTTGGCTTACAAAGTCCATTGAACATATCGAAGAAACGCACAAATGTAGGTTTTGTAAAACCGAATTGGAAACAGTTGCACACCTCATTGCTGTTTGTGATATACTAATGGCAGGAGGACTGTATACTGAAAGGCTTAATAATGTGGCAAGACTGTTGCACTGGGGACTGTGCAAATATTATGATATTGAAGTGGCTGAAAAACACTGGAAACATAAGCCACAAAGCATCAAAGAAAATGAAGTCTACATCACATGGGATCATCCATTACCAACAGTTCAAAAGACAGATGCTAGAAAACTGGATATAGTGGTCCAAAAAAAGAAGACAAAAGTAGCATTGATCATTGAAATCGCCACACCCAGTAACTATAGTGTCTTGTGTACAGAGGCAAAAAGTCAAAATATCAGGATCTGCAGACAGAAATGACAGCAATGAAAGAAAGACATTCAAACAGTTCCAATAGTAATAGGAGCAACAGGTCTTAAAAAGAAAAGTCTACAATCACATTTAGATAATGTTACCAATACATGTAACTCTGTACGAATTGCAGAAGGAGTCATTACTGGGCACATTGTGGGTGCTGCAAAGAGCAGTAGTGGCTGACATCAAAGAGTGAAACAATACTAATTTCATGAACTTTAATCATACTTTGACTTAGGAATGGAGTACATTCCCGTCATGGTATTAGAAACCCAAAAGACTTGGGAGAAATTTAAAAAAGGGGTTATACCTTGTACCCCACCCTCGCAAAATTTCTTCACCAGTCTCAAATAGCAGCCACTCAGGATACCTTCTTTCCATAAACATAGAAGAGTCCCTCAATAGGTACTCAATAGGCCTTACAGAATTTTGGATCAACCTATCAACAAATGCAGCTAATGAGTAGGTCATACTATTCTGAGCAGCTACTATTAACCTATATGGTGGTTTATTAACATTTTTATGCACCTTAGGTATCCCAAATACAGAGGCGATGGTTGGGTGATCGTTAACCAAAAAGTTAAAACATCCTCATTGATCACCCCTTGGTAAAGGGAATCCTCCAGAAATAGCTGTACCTTCTTACATGCAATAGCAATGTGATTTTAGACACAATTTCATATTTTCCATATCAGTTGCTAACATGTCACAGTTATAATCAACTTTACTCACCATCATCATTCTACCCTCTTTGTCCGGATTCATTACACATAGAGAGTCACTACTTTTCAACTCATTTAAAGAGCCAGCTCTTCCTTACTCGAATTGTAAAACTTTTCTTTAGGTTCAAGAAAACATGGTAGGTATCCTGAATACATTCATAATTATCTACCATAGTATGCAAGGGTGGGCTAAACAAAGTCATTCTTTAAATTGTGTTTTTGTTTTATGTTTGGTAACCCAAAATAATAGTAACAATCTTTAAATATCTGAAGATTTAGTTTCCTAGTAAATAATTTGAATTCAATCAATATATCAGCCAAATCATTCCTCTTGGATGGGACAAATTGTAATCCCTTTCTAAAAAGTGTGAAGTGTGTTTTAGTAAGATTATTATCAGTATAATTAAATGTTAAATCCTTCAAAACTCACCATCTTCCTAGCAAAGGCTGAAATGAATCGACCTTTCTATTCTAACTCCCTTACTGATTTGCTCCTGTTGTTCTTTTTCCAAAAATATCTGCCCCCCCCCTGTTTTTCACATTCCTTGGAGTATAAGGCGGAACTAATTTTTTTTTTATGTTTGTTTGAGATCCTTTCTGATGTCCTTACTTCTGCGTGTTCCTCCTCCAGCACTTCATCATCTACTTGATTAACTAGTCCATGTTTGCTTGTCCTACCTAAGTTTGTTTTATCCCCACCCTCGGTCCATGCGTTATGGCCACCTGTTGCTCCCACAACACTATGCCTCTCATAATTAACTACATTCGAATCACTAGATGTAAAATAAACTTTTGGCAAGGAATATGCTAGATTTTTGTTGTATTCCATTTCATCCCTGTCCATTTTCTTGTGTTTTCTATTGATATTAATTTTTGCCTGGTGTTCCACCTTATCAAAAATACTTTTGTATCTTTCAACATGGTTTCAAACAAAGCATCCACAAAAATATCACTTAATTCATTAGCCTTGTCCAAAAGTTCATTAATTGTTGCTTAATTTTACTTATAGGCTAACACACTCAAGTGCGCTAGCCGTTTAAAAGCATTTATAGCATTTACTGTCTGTTTTTCTTCTGTTTTCTGCAAAAAAGAAAAAAACAAAAAAAAAAATCTTGTTTTCCCGCCTTACTGAACTAGAATAGTCCAGTCTTCAGAGTTTGCTGATCTCTGGGCTTTGGCTTGATTCCTGTGCTATACCATATCCTTATTTGGATAAAGAGAAGCTTCTTTGTTCACCAGTGGGAGTGGGGAGCACTGAGCAGCCTATTTGTCCCTAGAGCAGTGGTTCCAGCCAGAAACTTGTAGTCTATTGGCCATTTTGGGTCAATTCCTAGGTCTTTTCAACCCCCTGCTATAAAGCCCACTTTAGCGCGCTTTTGCGTGATTTAGCGCGGAGTTGCCCATAGAGCACCATCGGGCAGCACCGGTTAAACAAGGGTAAACTATTTCTGGCTCGGTAAAGTCTGCTCTTCAATTTTTCCCTTAGAACTTCTCTACTTGCAATCTAAACAGTCTATTCTCTATCTCAATAGCTCAGCACTTGCTCCTAAAGCATTTTTATATAGGTAAAGTACTTGTATACTAAACAAAGTACTACATTAGCCTAGAATCCCCTTGAATACCCATTTCCCTATAGGTCCCTTCTGACTCAGTTACACAGCAAACTTTTTCACTTTTTCTAGCGTGTCGAAGGGTCAGTTGCTAGCGTCCTCTCCTGTTCAGCTGGTGAATCTGGGCATCTTGAGGCAATGTTACAATTGCCTCATGTACACAGACAACCCACTCCTTCTCCCACAAAACACAAATACATGTGAGAGATGCAACTATATAGCCAAACTGGAGGCTGAGCTCTCTCAACTCAGGACTGGCAAGACCAGACAGGAGGAGAAGGAAACCACGCACACCACAAACCCAGTTTCACATAGAACTATCACAACTGCAAAACAAACACAAACACACAAAGACATACTCGGAGGCACTGATCAAAAATCTACCAAAACTACAGAGGCCTCCAAAGTAGACACCCAAGCAACTGCCACCTCAAGACATAAGACATGCAACACATAGTTCTCAAAGTCAGTGTGCTAAACAGTCACAGCCCTTAAGGCCAAACACAATGCCAGACACACTTGTTATAGGTGACTCCATAGTCAGACACACTGACGTCCCTCTCACCAGACTGAAAAAGGAAAAGATCACAGTTAGCTGCCTGTCAGGCGCTAGAATCCGCCACATAACACAAGCACTCAGGTCACTCCACAGCAAGTACAAGTATGACTCAGTCATTGTCCATGCCGATGTGAACGACCTGAGACATACCTCCCTGGACTACATGAAAAGAGACATAGAGGAACTCTCAGATTATGTAGCCCAGGCCGGTATGACCCTGACCCTGAGCAGTATCCTACCCTCACCAAGAATGATGCCACAATACAGAGACAAAATGATCAGCTTTAATAATTGGCTTAATTACTGGTGTCATTCTAAGGGGATCCAATGTCTGTCTGCCTGGGATGACATGCTTGACAAGCCACGCTGCTGCAAGGGCGGCTTGCACCTGTCACCCTGGGCTTCCGGATATTGGCAAAGGCTCTTGCCACCCCATAGTGCCTTTTTAGGCAAGGCTCAAATGATAAACCTACCGCCTAGAAAACAAAAATGGAGAAAAACTAAGGGTAATACTGCTCAATGCCAGAAGTCTAAACCTCAAGATGCACGCCCTCGAAGCCCTCCTCAGTATGGAGAACATTGATGTTTGTGCTGTGACTGAAACCTGGTTCAAGGCTCCTGAGAGCACCCCAGCACTATCAGGTTATACCTCATATCATGCGTTCCGGCCCCAAAATCCGGACCGAACCACAAAAGGAGGGAGTATCCATATTCATAAAGGATACCCACACCTCCAGGTTAGTGGCAACGCACGAAGCATCGGAGACCATCCAGGTGCAATTAACCATAGGTAAAACTGCCCTACAGTTTGTAACATGCTACAGACCACCTTCTCAAACTCAGGAAACCCACACAGCCTTCCTGAAGACACTGGAGAGCATAAATGTCTCTCCAAACACCATCATATTGGGTGACTTCAACTACCCAAACATAGACTGGGAACATTACTCAAGCCCCAACACCCTAGCCCAAAGGTTTCTTGAGTTCATAAACTCAAATGCTATGGAACAACTAGTCACCATTCCCACAAGAGGAGAAAATATACTAGACCTGATCGTCACAAACATGGGGACAAAATGCTCCACACCGGAAGTATATCCCTCATTGGTGAGATCAGACCATAAATTAATCTCACTGGAGATCCACATCCCGCCCCCACCCCCAGCAAAAAAGACCACAGTGAAGAACTTCTCAAAAGCAAACTTCACACTTCTTAAGACTGGAGTGGTATCCTTCAAGGCCCCAGAGCCAGTGGAAACCACAACCCACGCTGCTGAAACCCTTACAAATGCCTTCTACGAGCACCTCCAGGAATGTATGGCTCAAGCAATCCCTAATAAAATCAAGACCCTTTCCACCAAAGGCAGGTGCCCGGTCTGGTGGACTCCAGCCATAAACAAACTCTACAACAAGAGGAGAAAGCTACTACATGACAGAGCAAAATCCTTAAATGGGAAGGCATCTCTGATCAATACTAGCAAAAACTACGATCACTCATAAAATCATCCAAGGCCAACTTTGAGAGAAAAATCGCTAATGACACAAAAGACAATCATAAAGCCTTCTTTAGCTATGTTAGAAACCTGGGTGGAAACTCCCAGATATGCTCAGAATTAGTCCAAAATGATAAAAAATCACTGAACCCACAGACATTGCCAACATACTGGCAGACAGGTTCAGTGCAAATTTCTCCCTCCCCCCCAAAAGGAGAAATATCTATCCCACCAGAGTCTAGCCTCCCAAACATCTCAGATGCCCAGGTGAGAGCTGCTCTCTCTAAAGCAAAAAGCACAGCATCAATGGGACCGGACGGTGTCCCCGGATGTGTGCTACACGAACTCAATGAGGAACTAAACCCACACATAAGGTTGCTGTTTAATCTTAGCCTTACTACAGGATCGTGCCCAAAGAATGGCGTACGGCAACTGTGGTCCCACTCCACAAAGGCGGTGCTTCTACGGACCCTGGAAATTACCGCCCCATAAGCTTGATGAGCCTTGTCTGCAAAGCTATGGAGAGGATCATAATGGAACTCATAAATAAAGACATTGGGGACCTACAGACACTGGATCCTACCCAATTTGGCTTTGTCAAGGGCAGATCCTGCCTCTTGAACTTGGTCGACTTTTGAAACAGTCACTAAGGCCATTGATGAGGGTAAGGCAGTTCACACAGCCTACCTTGACCTAGCAAAAGCGTTTGACACAATACCCCACTCGGGCATCATAGAAAAGCTCACCAGCTTAGATGTAAACCCATATGTCACAAGATGGGTTGCAAACTGGCTCAAGGACAGAACACACAGGGTTAGAGTTGCTGGTGCCATGTCAGACTCTAAGCCGGTCACGAGCGGTGTCCCACAGGGCTCAGTCCTGGGCCCCCTCTTGTTCGGCATTTATTTTTCTTAAGTGCAGGCAAACATAGGGAGATTGTGGTTGACAAAATTTGCAGATGACTGCAAACTGGGCACCATAATTGACACTCCATCAGACACAGACATCCTCCAGAAAGGTCTCATAGAAATGGATAACTGGTGCAAGAGCCATGGCCTTAAGCTAAATGCCAAAAAATGTATAGTCATACCCTTTGGGAAAAACAAGGTAACCCCTAATTACCACATAGGTGGTAATCCATTAAACACGGAAGAAGTTATCAGGGACCTGGGGACCCAAGTTGACAGTAACCTCTCTTTTGACACTCACATTGCCAAAGTGGTTAGGAAGACCTTCTACATTGCCCACCTGATCATGAAGGGATTCACATCCAGATCAGGAGAGGTCATTGTACCCCTGTACTCTTCACTTATCAGACCAATGATTGAGTACAACGCCCCATTCGGAATGTACCTTACCCGACACCTGCAGCAGTTGGAAAGACCCCAAAAGTTCCTCACCAAAAGGATAAAGGGGCTCAAACATATGTCATACGATGCCCGACTGAAGAAACTCCAGCTCTATTCAGTTGCATACAGTCTGCTCAGAGGTGATCTGTGCCTGACATACAAGGCCATGTCCAACCCGGAATTAATGGACATGCTCCACCTCAAAAAATCCAAATCCACCAGAGCCACGAGAGCAAGAGACTTAAACCTCAACACGGATATAAATAGGATGTGCTGGAGGGACAGATTCATCACCCAGAGACTCCCTACACTATGGAACAGAATCCCAGTCCATGTGAGGCAGAGCCCCTCACTGACTCTGTTCAAGAGAAATCTTGACGAGTGGATGGGAGATCGTAGGTTTACCCCGGGAATCATCTCTGTATCACTGCTGGACAGAGGCACAGCAAATTAATGGGTATAGTATTCTCATCCTAAGGGGTGGTGAAAGCCACACACACTCTGGCTAGGCTTATAAATGCCCTAGGGCAGATAGCCTAGTATGAACCTATGAACCTAATTTTATTATCATTCAGTTTTATTATAAACTGCATAAGCTCAATGCTGTGTCTCTCAAACATGGCCAACAGGTCTTCAAATTCAGTCTACCGTAAAAATAATCCATTGAGAAACTTCTAATACTCTGTTAAATATGCATTGTTGCACTGCAGATTAAGTACTTTTATAAGCAAAGTCTCTAGTTCATTTAATTTTCCGTGAAAACTTTTTGATGTACTTACAAGTCCAGTGTTAAAAATCACTTCAGTGTTTAGCCAGCTTTGAAACTGACCCCTTGGTTCAATTCAAAACATTTTCACACACCCTTTGGACACATGGAATGGATTCTTGAGAAAACAAGTTAACATCTCCAAAATTACGTCTGGGACTCGTTCCTATTTAAAATGTCGTCTGCATGAGGTAAAACTTGCAACCTTACCGCAAAGGTTTATGGGAATCAAAGTCCGTCTAAGGAAGACTACAGCTGACTAAGCTGCTATGAGAACATCTTTAATAATTGTGCAAGTTCCCCATCATTACTGGTGTTGTTCTTCTGATTATTACAACCACTGTTATCCTGTTCTTGCTGGGAACAAGCTCTTGAGATGGAATCCATAGCCAGGATAAATACACTATGTCCCCGCTGAAAGCAACAGTGATATGCCGACCTGGGAAACACCACAAGATACACTGAACACTATCCACTCAGAAAAACAATACCAAAGGCAAACACACAACTAGTAATCCAAAAAAGCCAAAGTAGTGGTGCAATTCCCAATAAGGTCCTGTGTAGTACATTCCAAATCAGTACAATAAGAGACACGTTGGAATAAAATCAAAACACATTTTAATCGCGTTCGTCCTTTAACACTGGGCTTCATCAGAACCATTCAGAAATATACAATATCTCTTAAATAGTTAAAAAAATTCATTACACGATCCAATCATTAACCTACTCATTTCTGTCTTAAAGGCAAATTATACTGTTATACACACAATATAAAATAATACAATACAAAATGAAAGTACTGTTATAAAACCATTGCCTTTTCCTAAATCTGGGCACAATAGAAGTGTGCTCATTAATACCTGGTACCACTGGGACATTACCGGGATGAGAACAATGCCATTTTAAACACAGTAAATACTGTGGTCAAGGTAGTAGGTTCCTTTTTGGTATTGTTGAAAAGGTTAGAAAAGATGAGAAGGGTGTTTTTTGGGAAAATAAAGTAGAAGAACATGAATTAAAGTGGCAACTTAGGTTAAATGCCACAATGGTACCAGATATTAATGAACACACTTCTATTGTACTAAGCTTATAAAGGTCCTGGTGTTCATTAGCCTAGTATATAACTAAAATACATTTAAAATAAATAAATGGATAAATCAGGCTTTATTTATTTACTTTTTTATTTTTAGGTATTTCAGTTTTGATCTGTTTAGATTAATGTCTTGAGGTTAAAACTTTTGGTGATTCAGTTAAAGGACGTAGATCCCAATGTGTGTGTGTGTGTGTGCGTGTGTGTGTGCGTGTGCGTGTGCATGCGCGTGCGTGTGTGCGTGTGTGCGTGTGCGTGTGTGCGTGTGTGTGTGTGTGTGTGTGTGCGTGTGTATACAAAGACAAAGGGCAGTACTAATAGTCATTACACAGGCTGTGAACAAGGACGGTTTCACCATGATTCAGAAACAGCAGCTGCCCTTAGATGAAGCCAATAAAAACAGTTTGAGAAAGACATATGCAAATGAGGCAGTAATGAGATGTAACTGAGGAATACATAAAAAATCTGCAAATATCTTATGTAAATAATGGGTCTTTTTGTCTTTGTGTGATTCATAGTCACTTTTTGAAGCAAAACTGCTCCGTATGTACAAAAGTTATAAAAAGCAAAGTTTCTTCTTTGCAATCTGAAGAAATGCTCATTTTCATTGCCAGCATAGTTGCTTTTCATTCTGTGGTCCCTCATTTTTGCAGAACCAAAATCAAGTGCACCAAGTGTAGTCTGCCAGGCAAGGAGAAGGATAATATGTCTGAAGTTTGCTAAGCAGGAAATATCAGGACAGGTTTAGTGGACAAGTATATAATACAGGCTTTAGTGAGTTTATATGGCCCATCGACAGGAGTTAGGGGAATGAGTGGCCATTCTGCACCTGTGGGTACCAAAGTATGCATATCCTTCACTACACTTGCCACATGGAACTTCCAGAGACAAACTCTGGACACCCTGGGTAACTTATATACTTCTGGCTCAAGGATACTTCAGCAGTTCCCTGACATGCTTTTTGCACATGTGAATAAGTATGTCTATTTCCAAATGTCATCTAAGAACAGATCCAATACCATGCATGCCTCCAGTGAAGTGGCACACTGTCCTGAGGTGCTTGGTGCAAAAGGCTGCACCCATTTTGCTATTATGGCCCCCTTCTGGACCATGGTGAGGGCAGTACTAGAATGGGAAGGGTTACCATTCCATCCACTTCCAGGTACTGTGAGATGCATTGGGGTGTATCACCAACCTGTTGGCTCATCATCTTGGCAGTGTCCATGATGTTTACATTAGTCACACATGCTCACTGTACCATCTCTTATTATATGGTAGGATTCCCCACGGGTACCTGTTTGATAACTGCAAACTATTACACTGTGGTTAACCATAGTCATTTCTGTACTTGTTAAGGGTCCCATCCCCTTTTATTTTCCAGGTGGAACATGGTAATTGCTACAACCTTGACTAATGACACTGCTTGATAACACCCAGAGAACTGCTGAGGTGCACTTTAAAAACCAAATTGAATCAAACATGGATAGTCAAGGAGCAAGTGTTTGGCTTGCTGAAAGCCCATTTCTGTTATCTGGATGAGTTGGTGGGGGAGGGGGCAATTTGTTATGATCCTGCCACTGCATGCAGGATAACTACTGCCTGCTGCATTCTGCACAGCATGATCAGGCGCTGAATTGGTGTGTGCATGCCACAGCCAGTCACCAACAGTGACAGTGCAGCTCCTGCTACTGTTCCTCCCAATAGTGATAACATTGATGGTAACCAGCTAACAGCAGTAACATGGCAAGCCTGTCAGCAGGCTTATGCATGGTACAAGGCAGTGCAGGTGAAGTCCTCTCCATAGCTATGGGCCATGACATGTACTGGATAGCACTGTGAAGCTATGCATGTAATACTTGATGTATGAGTGTTACTTATAGCTACATTGAGTGGCGCTTGGTCAACTTAAACTGTACATCAAACATTTCTTTTTTAATTTTTTTATAAGGTATTAGCCATGTTCATATGGATAGAGTTGAGGTGCCAATGGCACAAATGCCAATTATACCAGCAGGTCTTGACTGAAGTGTACAACAGCAGGCATTATAAAACGTGTTTAGGGCTATACTGTGATTGTTTAGCTCCACTCTCACTTATAGAGTATGATACATTTACCTGTTCACAGAAAAATTCAGTTACCTTGCAGAAATAAGACTGTCTTGATGTTTTTACTTTTACTTATTCATTTATCTTTTTGGCAGCTGTTGTCTACTGTTTTTCAGATACAAGTAAAAACACTGCATTGGCCCTGTCTGCAAAGTGATGTCTGGGTGAGTATTATCTGTGTTACTGATGCTCAAAATTTCACTTACATTTGGAATTTGTTATACAGAATGTTCCCTAAGGATAGTGTGGGTGATTTTCCCAAAAATGAGTGGCTCTGATGACCATATCTGTTGGATGCAGGAAACCTTTTGACATTTAGCTAACAGTGCTGTGGGACCTAGATCTTGACTGAGATGTTCTGTCACATGTTATGGAAGTCGGATAAGGCCTGGCTATCTACTTCCTCAGAGAAGCCATATGAATGACTACAGTACATTCTTCTGATACAACTGGTGTTCAGCCTTCTCATCCAACATGGATGCAGGCAGTCTGTCATCTATATCCAGCTGTATTCCAGTGAGAGTGGTAAGTCTTTACTAGCATGTACATGGAGGCAGGCATGGATGGCATGAGTGTGACCATACTGCATGTGAGGATCATCATGGCACTGACCTCCATTATTCCCATGTACTGATGTATTTCCTATGTATATCATGCAGTACTCTATCTCTATCAGACTCTCAGTGGCAGGAGCCTGGCCTGAACTATGTCTCTAGAGCCAATTGTGAAACAGGTCTTTCTCAGGCACCTCTCACAAGCAGCAGGCATTGAGCTATGTGGTCCCCCAACACACACACACACACACACACACACACACACACACACTTTTATGTTCTTTTCTCATTATGTTGTGTGAGTGCGCCTATGTCACAGCCTTTGGAGCTATCTACATACTGTAGTGAAGAGGACCCTGACAGTACACTGTGCAGCTATTTGCCACTGTCCTCAGGCTCTGTCAAGAGTATGAGAGTTGTGTTATCATTGGTGACAGCTAATCTGCTGCCAACATAAAGCACAAGATGCGGCTGTTTCTGGTGCTGACCCTGTGAATGAATATGTTAAGATGCGGTTAACGTGACCTGTGACAGTTAAAAAGATGTTTCCATAAAGGAATAAGGCCCATACTTACCATGCTGTGTCTTTAGAGTTTGTGCAAGTAGAAATTCTGTAATAAAACTTTCACAATTTGCTTCAAGGAAGGTGAGCCCCACAAAGGCAGACACAGCCTCTTATGTTACATGGGATACAAAATAAGCTAATAAAGTTTGGTGATAGCCTTGTAAAAGCAGGCATTTTCAGTGATGAAACAGTAAACTCAACACACTGTTACATGGCCCTGATGAGACTCAGGCAGAAGTGTTTTCTTGAACATAGTTCTATAGTGGTAGATCATGGTCTATTGTCATTTTTTTTGTTTGTTAAAAATGAAAATAAAAACCTTTTAACTAAGAATGATGTTCCACATCCTACTAAACTGGTAAACCATCACGGGTCTTTCAAGAGTATTCAAATAAGGGACTAACCTGTAAGCTTTGGGATTGGTGCCTTATTTTTCCCTCTCTCAGATTTTCCTCCAATCAGCTTCCCTGAATCCTCCCACCATTGTCTGTAACTGCCTTAAATAAATGACTTATTGAAAGTATTAGAACAAGAACTCTCATCCATCTACCTACTAAACTGAATAAACTACTTGAAACTTCAACAAGGCGTCTTTATTCCTCCCACAGGGGGGGGCATCAGACAGGAAATGTCTCCTAGATTTGCCAGCTACACAGTGATTCTATCTGGACTAATCCTTTGTACTGCTTCCTGTCAATCCTGTCCCCTCTGGGTGACAGGTTGGATATCAGACCTGACTTTTCTGTATTACCTCTGTTTTTCCTTATACAGAATGTACTCCTTATCCAGTGTTACAGGCTGGAGTGTATAAGGGTCATCACATCACCGCTGCTATGGGCAGTTGTTGCCTAACTTTTGTTGTGGCATGTTGCACCTTGTCATCTGATCTTTTTCAACACTGTATCAAAGTGTGGCTCCTTCCCCTACAGTTTGATGTCAATAACTATGCTTTACCTCTCTCTGCTTGTTTTGGTCCTTCTCTTCCAAAAGGACATTTTCCATATGTCCTCAGAGCATCCATGAAGATGCTATTTGCCATGTCTTAGTGTCTGCTGCGGCAACATTTTCTAACTTGTAAGTACATGTTAAACAATGCAACTTACTCACATGCAACTTCAAGCAATTATGGGTCACGTGTTACTGCATATTTTGAAAAAAAAAAGTATTACAAGGATTGTGAAGCATTAATTCTGAGTTCTGGATTTGACTTTTCTTTGCAA